>NW_027331981.1:2110000-2245094 GCF_048418815.1 Hemitrygon akajei | reverse complement strand
TTTTAATAGGCAAACTCTGCATACGTCTGATTCCACAGTTTCTTTAAATCTCTGAACTTTTGTCTATACGCTTCAGGTAGCAACTCGTAGGCCCGAAGGATAGCCTGTTTTACTTCCTCATAACCCTTAGACTCTTCCGCATATGCCCGTTGAGCCTTCCCTTTTAATACACATTGTAACAACGCCACCCACTGATCACTGGGCCACTTCTGATTCACTGCCACCTTTTCAAATGCAAGAAGTGACTATATACATCCGTCTCCTCGAACGGAGGTACTAACCTAAACTCCCTACTAACATTAAACTTCTCAACTGAGCCTTCCACTCGGCATCTTCCCTGTTGCTTCAACCTCTCCATTTCCAGAGCATGCTGCCTCTGTTTCTCCTTTGCCCTTTCCTCCATCTCCCTTTCAGCTCTTTCCTTCTCCCATGCAGCTCTTCCCGGCCCCCTTTTCGCCTCTAACTCCTTTAGCTGGAGCTCATACTCCATTTTCTTCTGTTCTGCGTCCAACCTTAATCTTTCCATGTCTAAATGAACAACTCAAACAGCTGATTTCCTCTCAGGGATAAGTTCCAATACCCCCGGCGTGAACACATCCTCGGATATATAATGCTGGGCTATGGCCCTCTGTATCTCCCAATTTTTCACTGACGACTTTCACCTCTGGGAGATTTAATCGTTTCGCAATATTCACCAAGTCCGTCTTTTTGGCACTCTCTAGCGCCCTCAAAGTCGGGTTTCTATAAATTTGTCTATATCCATCTTTGCTGGTTTCTCGTCTGGTTATCCACACAACCAGATCAAATATGGACTTATAGCCTGATTCACTGCCCCCCCCCCCCCAATTTGGTAATCAAATCTCGAGACGAGGCTCCAATTTGTTACGTACCCCGTAACTGGGTGTCTTACCAGCAAAGATAGAAGAGTCCGTTGGAGTCTGGTGGTACTATTTTCAAACAGTGTTTATTAGTAAAATATACCAATCAACATCAACAATGCAAATATATAGATAATACACGTTAGCAATACTAAACCTAAAAGTGTGGGTATAATAATAATCATTAATAAACAAGCTCTGTCGATGTCTAGGGGATAATGAATTGTCATAAGTGAATATAAAGTTCAGTTCAGTTCTTACGTGCTGAGGTAGTTGTTGGTTCTTTCTGTCTTAATCGTGGAGAGAGAGAGAGCGAGCAAACAGTGACAACTACAGTCAGCCAAAATTTCCTTTACTTTCTTGATCCGTCGATGTGTTGTGGCCATTTAGATATGACCCCTCTGTCCTCCAGCTAGACCGTTCTCCTTTGTTCGGTCTCCGATGCCCCACAACTTCACGTAGGTTCAATACTCAAGCACTCAACTCTCCTGGTTTGTCTGAGGGGTGTCTCCCCAGACCTCACTTTTATTCCCACTCACGGGCTCTCAGTTGTCAATCAGTTTTGAATGGCTTAGTCCATCAAACCAGCCCACGCCGGCTGTCCACTGAGGAATTATAATGAACAGAAATGGTACCAAGTAAAACAGCCTTCTCCGGAGCCATAAGACTTTCAGTAGTCATAATATGGTGGGTCAACAAGTCTCCTCTCTCCCGCTGTTACCTCTCCCTTATCTGAAGCAGATGTTCCAGTCCCAGTATGTTTTCCCTTTGTCTCTCTTTCTCTCTCATTAGCAGCGTGGTAAACAGTAACAGTTTGTGATTCTCCGGGGGGGGGGGGGGGGGAGGGACATGGGCAAACTCTGTACTCTTCTGCCAATCAGAGTTGTTCATCCTTCATAACAGAATGAATCCAAACTAAGGATGGAGGAACAACACCTTATATACCGGCTGGGTAGCCTCCAACCTGATGGCATGAACATTGACTTCTCTGACTTCAGTTAATGCCTCTCGTCCCCTTCTTACCCCATCCCTGACATATTTAGTTGTTTGCCCTGTCCTCCATCTCCCTCTGGTACTTTCCCCCCTTTCTTTCTCCCTAGGCCTCCTGTCCCATGATCCTTTCCCTTCTCCAGCTCTGTATCACTTTCGCCAATCACCTCTCCAGCTCTCAGCTTCAACCCTCCCCCTCCGGTCTACTCTATCATTTCGCATTATTCCCTCCCCCCACTACTTTCAAATCTCTTACAATCTTTCCTTTCGGTTAGTCCTGACGAAGGGTCTCGCCCCGAAACGTCGACAGCGCTTCTCCCTACAGATGCTGCGTGGCCTGCTGTGTTCCACCAGCATTTTATGGTGTGTTGTTGTTTTGAATTTCCGGCATCTGCAGATTTCCTCGTGTTTCCTCTGTGTTACTATTGCTGTTAGTTTTCTGAGGTGGCCTGTACCTCAACAACATATAAATGGTATATTTGTTTCTGATCTGCATATGCCCAGGGCACCCCATCAATGCATGCAAGCCGCACACATCCCCCGTCAGACATAGATCTATAATGGCCTGCTACATACCTGAATCGGCTACCTGCAATTATCTCTGCTTCCAGCTGGTCGATGTGTCCAGCTTTCATTCCATCCACCGCATCATGACTCAGAAGAGCTTCATCTGAAGGTATATCTTCAGACGTAATCATCGAAGATGCTCCACTGCTCCGTCATCTCCCAAAACTGACAGAACGATCACATCACTCTACGGATCCCATTACTGTTCATCAAACAAAACAAAACCCAAGGAAAGGAACAAATAAATAGGGGAAAAAAGCAACTTATTTTTGCTGCTACATTGTTGCAACTTGCCCTTTATAATGAAGTCTGATATCTGAAAGCAGATATCTGGCTTTCTGGTGTACCTGAAGATGATGCCAGATGAAGTGAGAATAGGAATATAATGAGGTGGAGGATAAATGCGTGGCTGAAGGAATGGAGCAGGGGCAGGGATTCAGATTTCTGGATCATTGGGACCTCTTTCGGTGCGGGTGTGACCTGTACAAAAAGGACTGTTGCACTTGAATCCCAGGGGGACCAACATACCGTCGGGCAGGATTGACAGTTTGTAGTGGAGGGTTTAACTAGTTTGGCAGGGGGTAAGAAATTCATAAGTAAGTGCAGGGATTAAGGTAGAAGAACAAGGGCATGATGCTAAGAGTTCTAAGTGGATGAGGAACGACAGGCAGCGGACAGAACATAATTGTAGCCAGTTAAAGGGGTTGAAATGTTCTATTTCAATGCTAGGAGTATTAGGAACAAGGAGGATGAACTTAGAGCATGGATTAGTATGTGGAACTACGATGTTGTGGTCCGTTACTGAAACCTGGTTGGAGGAAGGGACATGATTTGATGATACATGTCCTGGGGATCAGGTGTTTTGAAAGGAATAGGTTGGGAGGTAGATAAGGGGGTGGGTGGGAGTTGGCATTGCTGTCAGGGATAGTATCACAGCTATAGAAAGGGAGAACGCTTCAGAGGAGTGCAGACGGAGTCGGTCTGGGTGGAAGGCAGAAATAGGAAGGGAACAAACACTGTGCTTGGAGTAGCCTATAGGCCCCCAAATAGCCCTCGGGACACCGAGGAGCAGGTAAGCAGGCAGATTTTAGAATGGTGCAAGAATACAGGGTAGTAAATATGTGTGATTTCAAATTCCCTCATACTGACTGGCACCTACTGAGTACAAGGGGGATAGATGGGCTGAATTTGTTAGGTGTGTTCAAGAAGGATTCCTGACACAGTATGTGGACCGGCCGACGAGAGGAGAGGCTATACTGTATCTAGTTCCAGGTAATGAACTTGCTCAGGTGACAGACCTCTTGGTGGGGGAGTATTTTGGTGAGAATGAACACAACTCCCTTAGCTTCAGTAGAACTATGGAAAGGGATAAAATCAGGCGAAATGGTAAAGTGTTTAACTGGGGAACGGTAATCTTTGAAGGGATGAGGCAGGAATTAGCGAGAGTAAAATGGAAAGAGATGTTCAGAGGGGAAAGCACAGCAGTAATGTTGGAGAAGTTTAGGAACCACTTGAGCTGGGTTCAGGATAGGTTTGTCCTACTGAGGCAAGGAAAAAATGCTAGGAAAATGGAACCGTGGCTGACGAAACACGTGAGGCAACTCGTCAGAGGAAAAAGGAAGAATATGTTAGATATAAGAAGCAGGAAGTAGGAGGGGCTCATGAGAAATATAGGGTAGCCAGGAAGGAGCTAACGAAAGGGCTTAGAAGAGCTCGAAGGGGGTGGCATGTAGGATTAAGGAAAGCCCCAAGGCATTCTATGCGTATGTGAAGAATAGGAGGATGACGAGAACGAATGTGAGACCGCTAAAGGATAAAGAAGGCAACATGTGCCTGGAGGCGGAGGAGATTGGGGAGCTCCTAAATGAATACTTTGCTGCAGTATTCACAAGTGTAAAATATCTTGATCAGGATGAGGTCGAGTTGAGTAATCTGGTCTCAGAGAAAGCTTACCAGATCTCAAACAAAGTTACAGGACAGGATATGTTCCGATGCACACATCGGGTCGGTGATTCATGGCCTTTTCAGTTTCTCACAGCTCATTGGTTTCTCACAGCCAATGAAAGACGATGGCCCCAATTTGTCCATTAAAGGGCAAAATTTATCTCATTGGTGTGTTTCAACAAATTGCAGTTCACAACTCAATATGAGAAATTTGACAGTTCAGAGAAAAGTACTGAGTACTCAAAGAAAAAAAAAAGTTCAGATCAAGTTGAGCGTGAGAAGCATTCGGAGAGATTCTTAGCTGTCTGCAGTACCGGCTCCTTTAACGTTCTGGAGAAACGTTTCTAAATGACCACCGCAATAATGCTGCACTCTGTCGTGGCACTGACGATGATGCATATCTGGACCAGTGAGTATATTAAGAAAATGTAAATTATTGGACAACGAACAGATATATGTTATTATTAATAAACTGTTCACATGCGCACGTTTATAGCACCCTTACTGAATATTGAGTGGAATGGAAAGAAAAACACAGAAATAACTTTAAATTACGCAATGTTGAAACATATATTTCCCCTAAGAATTTCCCGTGTAAAGGACAGATTTGTTCGCAGTTCATGACGATGAAAATAGGAGAATGAATTTTTTTTAAATTCAATTGTTTAAGCAAGTTCTCGTTGGAATCGCTGACTTTAGATAACATTAATTACATGGACTTACACGTTTGAACCTACTATTAAGGTTTTTGAGAAACCGTTCACTCTGAAAATGCACCTACACTAAGGGAGGTGTCTCGTCTCAGAAATTATCCCTCCGAAAACCAGCGGCTGTTGTCAAATGATATTCCAAACAGATTATAAATCGGAATTGATTAGAACTGGGGAAAGTCGATGTTAGGAATCTTCGCATCGGCGTCCGGAATGAATTCCTCTGTGAATGTGCGCAGCACCCAAAGCTGTTGTTGTTCCTGGCTGAAGGCTTCTGCACAACCCTGTGACTGTTATTTATTAGTTACAGCCCTCGCTGACACATGTGCCACCATGTGTCATATTCAAGTTAAGGAATTTGAAAAATGTACTCAGTTTTTGGAAAAGTTTTACATACTTGAAACGATTCTGCAATACAATGAACATTTACTAATAACTTTGGTTTTATTCTTCAATCATTCGAAGAATTGTAGTTTTAATCCACCATACAGTGTTGGAATGTGATTCGTTATCTCTGATCTTATATTACATTATATATCACATTTTATATTTAGTTTTCCCTTTTATTGCGCGTCAGGAGAAATGCAACAAAACGTTTTGTTTTGCAGTTCATATTCCTGTGTTCAGTGCATGGATGCGACGAAGCACAGTTAGTGACATGTTGAAATTTATATTCTTACTCTGTCTTGGTTTAAATTATGATTTAGATTCTCGTAGAACATGCGACGATTTTGTTTTACCTCCTTGAAGTACTTTGTATAAAATGTTTAATACCTGACTGCTGTATCAAATGGAAACACCCAGGGAAACAGGTGCACCAAAGAAATGGGAAATCCACTTAACGTTCAGGCAGAATGCGCTATATCAATGATTAGGAAAAAAAACAAATAACTCTTGTCCGCAGATACAGCTTAATCTGTCTTGTGTTTTTGACTTTACTTCTCTTCTGTTGCATATCCCGCCTAACATCCTATGACCAAACAGCCTCAACCCACTACTTCACAAACAAATCTAATTCTGCATTTCTCATTTCAGGCCGCTTCGGGGATTGTCAACCAGAACCATCAGGTAACTTTGCTAACTTTTCACTGCGCGGAATGCTGGGTAACCACAACTAATTGCTATTGAAACTCAGGCTGATCGGCGACTGGACCATTACACTTAAGAGCAGAAATAGTTCATTCAACCCATCAAGTCTGCTCTGCCGTTCCATCATGTCTGATTCTTGATCACACTCAACCCCATACACCTGCCTTCTCGCCACAACTTTTGATGCTATGACTAATCAGAAAACTATCAACTTCTGCTTTAAATATAATAAAGACCTGGGGAATATAACCAAGTGGTTCCCCAGGGCACCACTGCTCAGTACAAGAGGACATGGCTTTAAGGTGGGGGGTTATATGGGAGGCAGGGTTTGAGGGTCGGCACAACATTATGGGCCGAAGGGCCTGTAATCTGCTGTACTATTCTATGTTCTACGTTCTAAGAGTGGCCTCTGCCGAAGTCTATGGCAGAGCATGGCAGAGATTTACTACCGGCTGGCTAAAAAGATCCCCTCATACCTCTCTTTTAAAACGTCGTCCCTGAATTTTGAGGCTGTGCGCTCTAGTTGTGGATACCCCACTATATAACCATCCTGTCTGCGTCCACCTTCGTCCATTCAACATTCGGTAGGAGTCAAAGAGATTCTGCCCTTCCGCATTCCTCTCAATTGCAGTCGGTGCAGACGGAAACCTATCAAACGCTCATCATTGTTCGTGGGGAATCACCCTCGTGAGCCTCATCTGAACTCTCCCTAATGACAACACATACTTTCTGAGGCATGCAGCCCAAACAGTTGACAATACCCCAAGAGGGCCTGACTAGTGTCTTGTAAAAACTCAGTATTATCTCGTTGTTTTTTATACTAATACCCTTGAAATAAAGGCCCATTTTCATTCTTTGCCGCAGACTGAATCTATAAATTATCCTTCTGGGAATCTTGCAGGAGTCTTGCATAAACACTGAGTTTTGAGTTCTCTCACCATTTAGACAATAATTTGCACCATTGTTCATTTTACCAAAATGCATTCTCATACAATTCCCAACATAATGTCTCAGCCACTTTTTTGCCCGATTTTCCAATGTGTCTACGTTCTTCTGCAAACGCATTGCTTTCTCGGCACTAACCGCTCCTTTACTATCTTCGTATCATCGTCAGACTTTGTCGCAAAGTCATAATTTCTGTTATCTAATTCATTGCCAAACAATGTGAAAAGTAGCGGCCCCAATACTGACCCACGAGGATCACCACTGGCAGCCAAAATAAAAGACACCATTTATTCCAAGACGCTGCCTCCTGCCTGTCAGTCATTCCTCTGCCCATGCCAGTGTCTTTCCGGTAAGGAAATAGGAGTTTATTTTTACTTGGGACGATAATCAGTCATCTCCAGACAGGGCAGAGAGCTGAAAAAGTATTTCCCCTGACCTTATTATTCCCCAGGTTTAAACAAGCTTTCATTGTTAAATTCATCCTCTTGCTGCTGATGCTGACGACACGCGAAGTCTCAGTTCGACTCTTTCCAACAAATTTTGGTTTCTATTACCCAATACATGTGGACTGTGTGCAGTCTGACAATGACAGATTAGCAGATGTGCCGCTCTCCGAAGAATGCATATACCCGTGTCTTTTGGGGAGAGACCCGATTCTTCTCCTGGGACGACAGACTGCCTCTAGCTCTCAGTCATCAACTAGTTTCTTGTCTTTCTGTCACGTTAAGCAGCTCAAAGGGGGTTTCTCTATCCTGACCTCCCGCTTGATCACACGTTTTCCATGCAGAATTTGGAACTTTCAGGCGTCGTTTAGTAGCGTACGCGATGTACCGAGCGCCAATTGCCCCCAGCTTAAACCGCTGTTTACCGTGGGTGGTTATTTTCTGATATTTTGCAGAAAGCGTGAAGTTGAGGTTGGTGAATGGCGGCAGTCGATGCGATGGGAGATTGCAGATTCACTACAAGGGAAACTGGGGGACAGTGAATGGTAATTCCTGGGATATGCCGGACGCGAATGTGGTGTGTCGGCAGCTGGGCTGCGGCGCTGCAGTGCAAGTCTATGCTAATGGTGACTATGGGGAAGGATCCGGACCTGTTTTCACGACGAACGTTCAGTGCGGTGGGAGCGAGTCCGCTCTTCAGGAGTGTAAATCAGATCCATGGGGTGACACTGGCTATTCACACAGTCAGGATGCTGCTGTTGTTTGTAAAGGTAAAAGTCAGGTTTTTATATCGGCGGTCCCACGATTTTGATGTCCTCCGGCATATCACTAACTCGAACAGAACGTCCTCGGTTTCAATCTAAATCATATTTGTGTGGGGATTATTTTCGTCATGTTGGAGTTACTATTCGTGATGTCGTATCCTGTACTGATGTTAACCAAAATAAAAATACTTGTTAATCTGTACAAGTACACAATCATATGACCAGGTCGAACAGCATCTGTGGTGGGAGAGAAATTCTCCGTAAGACCCTGAGACACAGGAGCAGAATTAGACTATTTGATCCAATGAGTCTGCTACACATTCAGTCACGGCTAATCAATTCCCCCCTCCTCAGCTCCACTCCCCGGCCTTCTCTCTGTAAATTCTCTTGCCGTGTCCATCAAGAGCTTATCAAGTTCTGTGTTAAATATCCCCAACGACCTGGCTCTCAGCGCAGTCTTTCGTAATAAATTCACAAATATGCCTCTGTCTGGCAAAATAAACTTCTCAGCATCTCTGTTCTATATGGACGTCCCTCTTTCGTGAGGCTTTTCCCTCCTGTCCAAGAATCCTCCGACACGAGAATCGTCCTTTTCACGTATTTTTAATTGAAAATTTCACTGAGATCCCCTCCCCATCCTTCTAAATTACAGCGCGTACAGATCCGTGGGATTAAACCTTCTTCTGTGAGAATCCTTTCATTCGTGGACTCATCGTCGCAGCTTCCTCTGAAACTTTTTCAATACCAGCGCATCTTTTTCTCAGAATGGGAGCACAGATCTGTTAACAGTGCTCACGGTGAAGCCTCGCCGGTGCGTATAAAGCCTCAGCATCACATCCCTGCTCTTTTTTTTTTATTCCAGTCGTCTGGAAATGAAGACGTTAGAGCAACATAATGCGTTTGCCTAACTCACCACCGACTCAGCCTGCAAGTTAACCTTTTCGGGTGTTTTGTACCAAGACCTCCAGGTTCCTTGACAGCTCAGAGTTTGTTTTGAATTTCTCCCCGTTTAGATAATAGTCTGAACCTTTATTTCTATTACCAAAGATTGTGAACATACATTTTCCATCATTGTATTTCATTTCTCACTTTCTTCCCTGCTCTCCAAATGTGTCGACGTCCTTCTGCAGCCTAAACGTTTCCTCAACACTACCTGCCCTTCCACCAGCCTTCATTTCATCTGCAAACCTGACAACAAAGCCATCTATTTCATCATCTAAATCATTGACATACAGCGTAAAAAGAAGCAATCCAGAAACCCAACCCTGCGAAACACCACTAGACAATGGCACCCAACTAAAATGGCTTTTCCCACTCGCTGCCTCCTAGCAGTCAGCCAATGATCTCACCGCGAGGATATCAGCACCCTTCAGGTTCAAGCGCAGCCCAGCACTTTGGCAAAAGTCATATTTCCCCCAGCAGTGATGTCAATTACCCTGTATCTAAATTAAACATATGTGGAAATCAACAAATAATCGATGCTTCGGGCTTAGGCCATTCCTCAGGGTGAACAATCAATGTTCGTATTCTGTGTGCTGACTGATGTAGAAAGATCCATCAGCATTTTGTGTCTGTTGCTGAACATTTCTAGCCTATTCAAAAACTCTCGTGTTAACGTTTAATATTTCTTTTTATTCCAGAAAGTAGGATGGTGATACTGGAAAAAGGTGGCAGTCCATGCACCGGGAGACTGGAAGTGAACCATGAAGGATACTGGAGACCTGTCGGTGCTGAGGGCTGGGATCTGCTGGATGCAACTGTGGTGTGCAGAGAGTTGAGCTGCGGCGCCGCGCTGAAAGCCCCACACGAATATCACTTTGGAAAGGTTTTTAGAAGCATTATAACCTATAATGTTACCTGCGACGGCACCGAGGCTGCTCTGCGGGAATGTAAATCAGAAGAATGGAGTTACTACACCCATTCTCGACCCGATTATGCCGGAGTTATCTGCGCAGGTAAATTGAGCCCCTTTTCTCTGGGTACACCCTGTCTTTATTGATCCGGGCTGTCCGAGAATCAAAATAACACAAGCTTACCGCTCGCTGCGAGAGATCGGGAACTAAATCTATCTGTTTAGAGATTAATACTGTTATGTTCAGATAGCATTATGATTTCAAACACCTACATAAATACGTAAATACATGACAATCGGCACAGCCACCAGAACGATTGAACGGTCAAGCGACATCCGGGTCTTCTGGCCGTCCGTTGTTTCAGCTGGGCTTAATCAGGTACCTAATTCTCATATTGGGGCTGGGTTATAAGTGGCCCTGGGATCGAGTGTGGTTGCTGGTTCGTCTCATCGGTATACCGTCCTTGCCTCTGTGGGGTAAGTCAGACAGTCCTTGTCGTTACACAACAGTTGGATCTGTCCCTTCCTGTCCTTGCCTCCGTTGGGCAAGTCAGGCCGTCTTTCCCTCTGAAGCCTTCGCTGCAACCTACACCTGAAGCCTTGCCCGCAACCAATGTCTGAAGCCTTGCCGGCAAACTCGTCTGCATCCTCGCCTGCTTCGCCGTCAAATTCAGGCGTCCGAGTGAGACCGGAGCCTTGCCACGCCAACAGAAGGAACTATCTATCGTTGAACTTGGAACTGTCTCTTTGTGTCCCTGTGTTTAGTGTCCGTGTATGAGTTCCGGCCCTAATTCCTGTCCCAAAGGAAGGGTCCTGGATGAGTGTTCTGTATTCCTGTGCTCCAGTCCAAGGCTCAGTGTTCCTGTGCTCCAGTCCAAGGCTCAGTGTTCTTGTACTCCAGTCAAAGGCTCAGTGTTTCTGTGCTCCAGTCCAAGGCTCAGTGTTCCTGTGCTCCAGTCCAAGGCTCAGTGTTCCTGTGCTCCAGTCAAAGGCTCAGTGTTCCTGTACTCCAGTCCAAGGCTCAGTGTTCTTGTACTCCAGTCAAAGGCTCAGTGTTCCTGTGCTCCAGTCCAAGGCACGGTTTTCCTGTACTCCGTGACCAAGGCTCCGTGGAGGTTCCCAGTCCGTGTTCAAGGCTCCGAGGAGGTTCCAGTCCCTGTGCAAGTCCAAGTCGTAGCCCAGTCCCTGATTCCTGGTCCAGCTACGCCACTCCCCGCCTCTGCTTTGCTCTCCCTCCACCAAGACCTAGTCTGAGCTTCATGTCCTCGTCCAGCCCTGGAGTCCCGCGTCCTGCCTCCAAGTCCAGTCCTGTAGTCCCGCTTCCTGCCCCCACGTCCAGTCCTGTTGCCTTGTCACGTCCACTCCTTGCCTGGATCCGGAGTCCGAGACCGAGTCAAAACTCAGGTTCCGGGTCCCTGTCCAGTCTCTGGCTCGGAGTCCTTGTCCAGGTTCCTAGTTCCTAGTTCCCAGGTCCTAGTTCCAATTCCCACTTTCCTAGTCTAGTTTTCGCCCAGCCCCTGTATCCTAGTCTCGTTCGGGGCCTGTGACTTGTCCAAAGTCGTTTCTTCCCCACTTCCCTTGTTTTCCTGATACACCTAGTCTTCTCCCTAGTACTTCAGTGTCTGTGTCTTGCATTTGTGTCCGTTCCAACGCCTCCCGTATGACAGAATCTACTGGCAGTTTTACAAAGACTTCCAAACAACATCCAGAATGTGGATTTCAAGTTGCAGCAGGAGATTTCTGAAGGCCATGTCAGAAGAGTAGTGTCATGATATTGGTTGGGGATTTTAACACGGAAGTGCATTGGGAAACTAGGTTAGTATTGGACGTCAAGAGAGAGAATTTGTGGAATGTCTAAAGGATAGCTTTTTAGAACAACTTGTTGATGAGCTCACTGTGGGATCGGCTGTGCTGAACTGGGTGTTGCACAATGATCTGGCGGTGATAAGAGAGCTTATGGTTAAGGAACCCTTAGGGAAAAGTGATCAGAATATGATGGAGTTCACTTTGCAATATGATAAGAAGAAACTAAATCCCAATGTGTTGGTATTTGGGTGGAGTGAATGAAATTACAATGGCATGAGAAGGGAACAGAAGAAGGTGACTGGAAATGGACAACAGCAGAAAGGACAGCAGAACATTAATGGCTGGAGTTTCTGCGAAAAATATTTCCATAAGTTGTATTTCAGACATGGTACATATATATCATATAATCATATACATCACAAAATCTCCACAAAGTATTTATCTGGGGTATACACTTATAGAAAAGAGTGGAAAGAAAAAAAAAACAAGCAAAAGGAAATAACTATGTACAAGTAGGGAGTGATCTGCATTATATCGGGCATTCAAGAGTGTCATGGAATTGAAGTATGTACAGAGAAAATTACAACTGAGAAGGTGCTCGGGAAGCTTAATGGCTGAGGGTAAATCTTCTGGACCTGATATAATGCACCCTCGGGTTCTGAAGGATTTAGTTGGAGAGATTGTGCAGCCTTTGACGACGATGATCTTTCAAAAATCGAAAGATTCTGGCATTGTGCTGCATGACTGGAGAATTGAAAATATTACGTTACAATTTAAGAAGTTAGCTGATATCAGTAATTGGGAAGTTGTTGGAATCGATTAATATGTATGAGATCACGGAATACCTGGAGGCACATTATAAGATAGGCCAACGCCAGAATGGTTTCATGAAAGAAAGAAAAATCCTGCATGACTAAACTATTGCAATTATTTGAGGAACTTAAAAGCAGGTTAGAAAAAGGAGATATAGTAGAAATGCTGTGCTTGGATTTTCAGAAGGCCTTTGACAAGGTGCCGCACATGAGGGTGCTTAGCAAGATAAGAACAACAGAATTACAGGGGAGTTACTAGCATGGGTGGAGGATTGGCTGTTCGGCAGAAAACAGATCTTATTCAGGCCTGCTACGATTAGCAGTGGAGTTCCACAGTGGTCGGTGTTGGGACCGCTGTGTTTTACGATGTATGTCGATGATTTGAACTATGGAATTACTGTACTTGTGGTTAAATTTGCCGATGATACAAAGATAGGTGGAAGAGCGTGTAGTGCTTAGAGACTTAGATAGACTAGGGGAATGTGCAAATACGTGACAAATGAAATACAATGTTGGAAAGTGCATGGGGAAGAAATAAACGGGCAGACTATTATTTGGATGGGGAGAGTATTCAAAATGCATAAATACAAAGGGACTCGGGAGGCCTTGTGCTGGATACCATCAGGTTAACCTTCAGGCTAAGGTGGTGCTGAAGACGGCAAATGCAATTTTGCCATTCGTTTCTAGAGGTGCAGAATATAAGAGCTGGGATGTGATGTTGACGTTCTATAAGTTAGTTGCAGACCACACAGTGTATTGTGCGCAGTTTTGGCCTCCGTATTTTAGAAACAATATTCTGACATTGGAGAGGTTTCATAGTAGATTCGTGAGAATGATTCCAGGAATTGAAGGGCAGCTCTTGGGCTGTGCTCCCTGAAGTTCCAGAGAATGAGGGAGGTTCTTGTAGAAACATTCGGAATGTTAAAACTCCTGAACAGATTGAAGGGCGATTTCAAAAGGAGATACGGATACACTACTTTCGTCAGAGGACGGTAAGTCTGTGGAATTTGTTGCTCCGAGCGGCTGTGGACACCAAGTCATTGAGTGCATTTAAGGCAGAGGTAGGTGGGTACTTGATTAGTCAGGACATCAGAGCGTTTGGGGGGAAGGCAGCGGAGTGGGGATGACTGGAAACATTGGATCAGCCATGACTGAATGGCGGAGCATACTGGATGGACCGAATCGCCTACTTCTGCTACCTGAAGGCATTGTGAATGCCAACGTCCCTCCGGATTAGATTCCACATTCATTCTGTGAGAAAATATGAACATGATTTCAGACCATCGCTATTGCTTGGTATCATTACAAAGAACCGTTTGCTTTTTTAGTTATAACGAAGTATCTCCGACCTCAGAACGTGTGTGTACTCCCCTTTGCGTTGATGATGCCGTCTGTGTGCTTCTGTGTTTTTTTCTATTTGGTTCAGATTTGTATTAACTGCAGTGTCGCATTTTAAGTTTCAAATGAAGTAAGTTTTGCCGTTGTGTAACTGCCATTGTCTCGCAGAACCGGTAATTGAACCTACAGTGTATGAAAACAACGTGCAAAAAAGTGGCGTTAATACAATTCCGAATTTACTTTTTCATAGAAGATTATTCCCAGATATTGTCACACTTGAGTGTATCAAAAGCTATCGGGACTGCAGGAAACTTGAACAAAATTTAAACCGCTGAATGAACTGAAATAATCACCAGTCCTGTATATAGAAAAAAATATGAACAACACCGTTCCATTTAGGGGCAATGCTGTAGATTGCCTGAACAGGAACCAGTGCGCAAGGGATTCAGAGGGAGTTCTCGACCTCGTAAAACTGGAGATACGGCTGGAAGGGGTTTCTATGAACAGTGGAAAAGAAAATTGCACCGTAGTATATGCTGCCGTTTCTAGAGAGATACTGCTTCGACCATCGGGTTTCCGGAATTAGAATCGGAAATAATGTTACCGGCCTTTGTCTTGAAATGTGTCAACATTGTAGCAGCAGTAGAATGCAGTACATGAAAATATAGAAAAATTGTGAATTGCATTAGGTATATAATATCAGAGCAACATTATGCAATCAAGTTCACTCCGGCAGTTCATCCTGGCTAATCCATTTGTTCCATATATGTCATGGTGTGTGTGTGTGTGTGTGTGTGTGTGTGTGTGTGTGTGTGTGTGTGTGTGTGTGTGTGTGTGTGTGTGTGTGTGTGTGTGTGTGTGTGTGTGTGTGTGTGTGTGTGTGTGTGTGTGTGTGTGTGTGTGTGTGTATGAAATAGTTAATTTAAATAAAGAGTGCAAAAGCAGATATTAAGAATAGTGAGGTCGTGATCATAGGTTCAAGGACCATTCAGAAACCAGATGGCAGATGGAAAGAAGCTGCCCTTGAATCGCTGAGTGAGTGCCTTCAGGCTTCTGTACCCGCTTCTTGATGTTAGCAATGAGAATTGTCATGCCCTTGGTGGAGGGAGTCTCTTTAATGATTGACATCGCCTCTTTGAGGCACCGTTCCTTGACGATGTCTTCGATATTATAGAGACCAGTTCTCATGATGGGACTGACAAAATTTAGAACTTTTTGCAGCTTACGAGATCCTTGAAGTTGTCTCTCTGTAGCGGACGGTGAGAAAGACTTAATAGTTTGAAAGTTATTCAAATCTATTCTTCATGACTGCGTTTCAAAGTCTCCATCAAATCCCATGAAGCAAACCCAGTTTACACAGTAGCAATTTGTACAACTGAGCCCTAGTATTTGTCCGCCTTTGAGAGGGAATCTGTTCTCATAAAATCCGGACAGCATGCCTAATATATAATTAATATACCGCCTAGCAATATTTTTTAATATGATACTTCGACTTCACTAGCCTCTAATTAGTTAATTTTAACAGTCCTTAATTATTAAGTAACCTTTACTAAAACTGGTATTTGCATTGGCTTGCTGGGCTTCCATCGTCTGGAACCGTTTCTGCCTTCTCTGAACGTCGTCAACCGACAGGAACTCCGCAGGACGATATTTGTATTCACTGGGGAAAGCAAATTGTTGGAAAGGCAGGGTCTGATTCTGCATATTCTGCATAACGTTGTGATGGGGTAACCCCGTGTTTCTAATCTACCTATATTGATTGCTCAGGTAATTGAGAATTTTTTCATGGCACAACTGTACACATTAAAGATATTTTGCACAGGGATTTGCATAACAGTCTTTCGTAAAGGTGAGGCACACGGGTTGCAAGGCAAGCTGAATCATTTTGATATTGCGCTGCGATGCAGGAGACAGAATTCAATGATAGAACAATGTTTGTCTTATTGTTAATCTGTGACCAATGTTGCATCCAAAGGGTGGTGCTTGAACTTCTGTTGTGTACGATGTGTATCAATAACTAGGAAATAAATGCTTGTCGTAAGATTATCAACTATATAGAGGAAACGAAATTGATAGATATTTAATATATAGTAAAACAGGATATGGATAAAAAGAGAATATTGTCACTAACCAGAACTTTATACAGCTGTGCTTAATCCACACTTGTGACACAGAAATATTGCTGGGAATTGAGTAACCTAATGAGGAAGACAGATTAGATAACCTGGGAAAACGTTATATTCAGAAAGTTAAGTTAAAAAAATAGAATAAAGAGTTTCTCTGTTGATCATCGGTACATTGAATCACAGAAACATTCATTGAAACGTGTCTTATAAGTTGAAGACGAACATCGGCCATAATTCAACACAGCATGTTCTCCACTCACCAACCCTGAATAACTTGAACATATTTTGAATGTGAGTAAGCCGGAACATCCCGAAGAAGCCTGCGCGGTCTTTGACAGGACGGAGAAACACCTTACAGACCATGGAGGGAATTAGATCGTCGTCGTTGGCGCTGATTATCGTATTACGATATTTAATCGTATGTGAATATGGGGACATGTTTTGCCTGACAGACTCTGAATGACATCTTGAATGTACTGCCAAAGATAAAATGTCAACATGTGGAAAAAAAACAACAAAAAATCTACCTCTTCTGATTTGGTTGTATCTTGCAAACTATATTTTTCTGTTAATTTCGGAATGCTATCCCTAAAGGACGTGGTAAACAAATGCAGAAATATCAAACCTTGGCAAAGGTGAATGCCTTTTCGTTAGTTAAAGGAGATGCAGCTGAAGATTCGGGGAGTTTAAAGCAAAGCCTTGATTTATGTTGGCTGCAAAGACAAACAAGTATTGAGAACAATAAACTGTATGAAAGGTGTGTAACACTGGCTTCGCCGAGCGGCTTGATCTCGGGGGTGCTAACCCCCGTTCCGGCCAAACTTAGGAAATCTCATTTGGGTGGATGCTGCGCGATGTGTCCCCTGTTACAAATCAGTAACCCGAAAAAACAAACAATGCACAATATGCGATTAAATGATTAAGTTTATAACTCTTAATTTGACTATGTGGTTAGCAGAGAAACAAAATATAGAAGAAAAAGGGTGCCAATCCTATTAAACAGTCTGTGCACAATCGTTGGCGCTCAGTCAGTAGTCTTCCTTCCACCATCCGATCTACTCCGAGCGTCACCCACCTACGGACACCCGCTCGGAGTCCACTCCGTCTGGCGCCCAACCGAATCTCCCCAATCGCGTCCTCTCTGTTCATCCCTTTCTCGTCCTCTGGCAAAAGCCCGCGAAAACAACTGCTTCCACAATCACAAAACACAGCAACAATCTCTTATTAGCTGCCACTGAATTCCAAAGTCCCGTTATCACCAGTCATAACACAAACATTGCTGCCACAGAGAAGCCATTACCTTAACGGTAGAACATTACACAGAAGCCATTGCATTAGCCTTAGTAGTGAAACCGTGAAGTGTATTACATGTGCAATATTGGAGGTGGATTCTATGTGAGGGTTTGTATGGAATTTGTATTATGCGCTTTGACGTTTGTCCTCGAGGAGTCATGTATCATGAAACTGAGGTTTTCGAAAAGCTAAACAAGAGAACCGATGAGTCACGGTAGTAATGGAAGTTTAGTCCATAAAGTTAACTCACGTGGTAAAGTTGTTGGGGTAGCTATTTCACCACTAAACTTTATTGTTGATAGGACACAGAGAGACACGCTGAGGTATTGTTTTTATCTTTCAGTTTTGCGACCGAGGAAAATCATTTTCCTTGCGTCTCTCGTATCGCTTAAGGAATTACGTTACTATCCAAATATAATAATTACTAGCTCTGTTGATGACATCAAATTACTGATACATTGGTTTGTTAAGAATATTGCCTGCATTTACAGCTGGAATTGGATCAAATGGGAATGTGCGAAAATGAATGACTTTAAGAATTTAACTCAGATGCATTGTCGATCGGAACATATAGAATTATTAAAACACAAAATGCTGGCAGAAGTCAGCAGGCCAGACAGCATCTATGGGAGGAGGTAGTGACAACGTTTCGGGCCGAAACCCTTCATCGGTCCGAAACGTCGTCACTACCTCCTCCCATAGATGCTGTCTGACCTGCTGATTTCTGCCAGCATTTTGTGTTTTTATTTATTTCCATCATCTGCAGATTCAGTTGTGTTGATATAGAATTATTATATAGATCTTGAGGTCTTTTGCTGAAAATAGAGAGCCAGTAATGAGTACTTTGCTTACCGGCAATGACATGCCAATTAGAAATTGGCATAGTATATTTGCATCATTGGCCGAGGTTTCGATCGTGATATTGCTGAGGTAAGGCTGTACGCTATCTTCATGCCAATGCACTTTTAAAATTTTATTTCAATTATAATCGACGTGATAAGTGAATGCTACTATTAATCTTGACAAGATGTAGAAAAGCATCAGAACGATATTGCACGGACAGCTTGAGATCTTTTAACAATAGATAAAGCTATTTCTCACTAACGCGGACTGAGATATTACTCCATAGCGCATATTTAAAAATGACACGTCGCATAGACAAGAAGTTCGGCAGCGGGTTAAATGCCGTGGATTGTCTGTACGGAAAGCAGCGCCTTTCTGCTGCCGACTCACTTGCCGGAGTGCTCGGGAAAAGCGACACAACAAACTTCTAAAATCGTAAGTCAGCGAGTTGTTTGTTATGCCCCCCTCTCACTGTGAAACGGGGACACTCTTGTTCCCTAATTAGGGAGAGAGCGAGCCTGTGATATGACACATTATCGGGTGCACGTCGTTTTTGGGATACTGCAATTCTGGGTCTTTATTGATAGTTTGCTGCACGCTTGAGTGGTCGATAGAGGTTGCTGATGTTTTTTGTTGGTGGGTGGGGTTATCGCTGCGTTGCAGCTGCTTGTGCGGGGGAAGTTCGAGATCTTTTGGAATGGCACTTTTGTAGAAAACATAGTAACATAGAATAGTACAGCACATTACAGGCCCGTCGGTCCACAATGTTGTGCCGACCCTCAAACCCTGCCTCCAGGATAACCCCCACACTAAATTCTTCCATATACCTGTCTAGTAGTCTCTTAAACTTCACTAGTGTATTTGCCTCCACCACTGACTCAGGTAGTGTATTCCACGCACCATCCACTCTCTGAGTGAAAAACCTTCCACTAAAATCCCCCTTGAACTTTCCTCCCCTTTACCTTAAAGCCATGTCCTCTTGTACTGAGCAGCGGTGCCCTGGTGAAGAGCCGCTGGCTGTCCACTCTGTCTATTCCTCTTAATATCTTGTACACCTCTATCATGTCTCCTCTCATCCTCCTTCTCTCCAAACATAAATCCCTAGCTCCCTTTATCTCAGATCATAATCCATACTCTCTGAACCAGGCAGCATCCTGGTAAATCTCCTCTGTACCCTTTCTAATGCTTCCACATCCCTCCTATAGTGAGGCGAACAGAACTGGACACAGTACTCCAAGTGTGGCCTAACCATAGTTTTATATAGCTGCATCATTACATCGCGACTCTTAAACTCTATCCCTCGACTTATGAAAGCTAACACCCCATAAGCTTTGTTAACTACCTAATCTACCTGTGAGGCAAAAGGTTGAGGAAAATGAATTAGATATAACAAAATTGACAAAATTCGCCAACCATTATTTCTTTGAATGACAGTGCTGTCGGTTAAACAGGCGATTCTCCTTCCCATCAAATCCAGATCAATATGCTGTCAGTCTTGATTTAACTTAATTACCGTGCTTGCATTCTGCGCCTTTAAAGAATACCGAATGAGAAATAATGAATGCGGAATGCTATTATCTAGCCAAGTTCTCTTCGTCGAAAATGTTGACTTAATTTCATCTGATTTATTTATTTCATGTTTGAAGTATTTGTCTCCTATATATAATGCTTACTTCATTTTTTGTACACACGTTTTTCAGTGAATACTTGGCTCCACCATGGGGCAACAATGGAGAAGTTGCAATATATATTTTAACAATTCCATTTCCACGTATTCTCTTTGAGAAAAGTGAATGATGCTTTTGGAATTCCGATACAAACGTCACCGTATCTGGAAATGATGGGGATGATGATGATGATGATGATGATGATCATGATGACGATGATAATAATAATAATAATAATAATAATAATAATAATAATAATAATAATAATAATAATAATAAATGTTCTTACTTTTTCCATAATTATAATGATACTTCCATGTCTTTGTTTTCGTAACATAAGAAAGAAAATATAATTTCCTGTAGTAAAAAGAGGATATAAAAAAATAAACGTGTTAAGAATAATTATCTAGCCTTAATTAACGACAAAGAGAGAAAGTAATTTTGATACTCAGTTCCGATATCCCATTATGAAATTTGGACATGGAAAACCATGTCATCTGTTTGAGAACCAATTGGGACTTTATATACAATGAACGCAATAGGAATTCGCTGCACATTGTTCAAAAGTTCTTTTTCCTGACTCTGTTTCATATCGTCCTCAGACCACCGAGCTCCAAGATTGGTGTCCGGAAATGATGAATGCTCGGGAAGACTGGAAGTGCAATTCGGAGACACCTGGAAAACGGTGTGTGATCTGCACTGGGATATGAATGAGGCCAGCGTGGTGTGCAGTCAGCTTCAATGCGGAGTCGTTGTTGCTGTGCGGGGAGGAGCTTATTTTGGGGAAGGAACAGGACATGTTTCGACTCATGTCTTTGAATGTCAGGGTAATGAGTCGAGGCTATGGGACTGTCCATTTTCCTCAGGAACTCATCGTTGCACCCATGAGAATGATGTCAGTGTGATCTGCTCTGGTGAGTACCTAGAATCCAGATATCTGTTATCGACAATTCTCCCATTAGCGATTTACAAATTGCATCAGCAGAGCACTGTTCGATATGATTTTCATCTGACATTGACGGACAGATTAACAGGGTGAAAGTGCCGGAAGAATAAAATAATGATTGACTTCAATTTGGTTTCAACGAATGAAATTAGGATATTTGCTATTTGTTAATAAACTGAAAACAAAAATCACCAACAATAGCGCAGCAATTTCGCTGATAAAACCACAAAGCCGAGAGCAAAGGAAGTTTGTAGATTCGCCCATTTACTTCTGCATCAAGACACCGAGTGTCCTTAATAACGTGGAATTTGTTTCAGCGGGGGACTTAATGGCAGGCGTTATGCACGATAATGCAACTCTCACAAAAACGTGCAGGTTAAGATTCGTTAAGTACACAAAGATAAGCATGGAGAGACATACGCATTTCTATGTTTGTAGGAAAATAGCTCGTAATGCAGCGTTATTATAAATTAAAAACAATACATCATCGCAGTGGAAAATATATTAAAAAATGCGGAATGGTATTTTCCTTTAGAAATTGAGTGTGAAGTTTTTTCAGCACATCTTTCAAATTATACCGTACACCTGAACGCGAAAATTACTAATTCGAATAAATTTAATGATACTGGATCTTGTCACATGTCTGAATACAGACACAAAACTGATGAAACGTTAAAATTCCCAGCTGGTTTTGCAGCTCTATAACGGCTATCTCTAATAATACAAAGCAATTAAATATGATTTATTTCAGTACTGATATGTTGACGGATTATTGAATATTGCCCGAAACAATTCTCCTTTCTTCTGAACGGAACCACACAGATGAATTGGTGCGGAACGGCAGATGAATACAAACCATTGATTTTGCCGCACAACCTCGAAGCGTGCATCTGCACCAGTATAGAAAATACATGATTATAGCGAGATAACTTGTTCCAACAGCCTCGGATTTTACTGCTACAAATTTAGACATAACGACTGTAAAATGATAAAAAAGCAGAAGAATAAATAAAATATCAACTATATAGCTGTTAGTTGAACGAAAGATAGCTTGTGAATTTCCATAGTTTATAATCATCAGCGGACACTTGTTGGGACCGAACGTGATGAACAGTTTGAAAGTTGCTTATGAAACCTAAGAAATAAGTCGCCATTTAAATAAACAAAGATGGAAATAGATAATGGAAAAGTGCAAAGAAAATATACATCACAACCAAAGACAAACATCAATTTAATCACCAATAACTAAAAAGAAATTCGAAAATGTTCCGTGTGAGTGCATAATATTTGAATGCATGAAGCATATAAATAAGAAAATAAATAAATATAATACATATTCATATCGGCCATTGAGTGGGCAAGAACTGTATCGGTCGAATATGGTGCTGAATAACGGTATTTTCAACTTGGACAGAATATAACATTTAGAGTGATGGGCATGAAACTGAACGATCAACAGAATCAGGAGTACTGTATAGAAATCAGACAAGGAAACCCTTCTTCACCTGCATGGCCCAATGTTTGAAACAATGGTATTCATTCTGCTAAAAACCTTCAAAAACGCGAGATTCCTGTCGTGGTATATGCAGATTATTCACAACACTTTGAAAATACTTTGGAAAAATGATTGCGGGTCAATCAGATTAAAAAATAACATGTCTGCATTGTGCTATACTCTGTTATTTTCGCGAGGCTCTGCCGAGCAGACGGAGTGGATGGCGGTCCTATCCTGTGCAAGTTCTTTCAATTAGTTTATGCTGCGATTAATTAACTGACTTCTTTTATGAATAAAACAGGGAATCATGAAGCACGACTCGTTGATGGGGACAACAGATGTTCCGGCCGGGTGGAAGTTCGGCACGGGGACCAGTGGGGAACACTTTGTGATGAGTACTTCAGCTTGGAAGATGCTGCCGTGGTCTGTGAACAGCTACAGTGTGGTGCAGTAAATGCAACTCCCAGAGATGCATACTTTGGTACAGGAAACGGATCAATGTGGAAGGATGACTACATTTGTTTGGGCAATGAGTCCCGATTAGCTGATTGTCAAGTCTCAGCGTGGAGTCAGATCAGCTGTTCGCATGGAGATGACGCCAGCCTGATCTGCACCGGTGAGTTGTTGAAGCGTTTGTCTGAATGAAACCTTTCTTTGGTCGTAGAGATATCCATAACAGAGACAAAAATAAGAAAAAATAACAATTGAATGTATCCAAAATTTTCCGGCAAAACTAGGTAACGATTTTGAATTTTTGTGGCAACGATCTGTGTTTGCAATTTGCACGGTTTTATTGTGGATATCCAGACCTTGAGTACACAGTGAATAAAACTAAAATGTGAGGAGAAAATATTTGGAAGTGCAGAGAATTATGTCAATTGTTGTCAAGATAGTAATTTTAGTACCATTTTAAAATCTGTAAAAATAAAGATGTAATATTTGAGGGGAGTTAACTCATATTATGAACTGTTGAAAAAAACGATGACATATTTAAAAATAAATAAATGGCTTCCTTTATGTTCGGCGAGTAGGAATAATACCTGGGACCGCTACGTGTGTGTCTTTTTTTTTATCCTGCGGATTGAGAAGAGAGGTTTAATGGCTTCTGGGGTGATTGCCTTGTAGGAAATCAGTGTATAAATTAATTTTTGCCGCTAATAGCTGAACATATCTGGGATACATTGGCTAATTATTAACTGTTTTACACAATCCCATCCATATTGTAGATGAAATGTGGTCTCTGCGGCTGACCGAAGGGGGAAGCCGCTGCGACGGCCAGGTGGAGGTTTATGAGAACGGCAGATGGAGCAGAATTCAGGATAACTTCTGGAATATCGATGAAGCCAACGTTGTCTGTAATCAACTGCGTTGCGGTGTGGCCGCATCCTCCTACATCGCCTCGGGGCACAGAGGGAAAGAAGGGCCCGTGTGGGTGACCGACCTTCAGTGTGAAGGAAGCGAATCACATCTCGAAAATTGCAGGACATCCATATTGAATCGGTCTTCCTCCGACACCATCGGCGTTGGCGTCCTGTGTTCAGGTGAATAGCATGGAAAAGTGGAAGTTTTTTATTTGTAATATCGTGTGGCTATTAATTATATATAGATAAATTTAGACGCACTGAGACTTGCCGATATTGAAATCTCCATTTGTTTCATCAAATCGGCGTTGACAATCATATATCCTCTTGCATTGTTTCCAATTTATATAGTCACCCACAGCTCCTACGGCAGCCCCGCTCCTAAAACATACGAGCAAATTTATAGTACTCAATTAACTTTGTACATAGTACAAGTTGGGAGGGCGCATAGAAAAATGAGCACGGATGAATAAAAACGTACTTATCTGGGCAAAATGTGCAAACTTCGCATAGAGATTCGACATTAATTCTGCCTCGATAGAACTGCGAATTTGCTCCATGTTTTCATAATCCCATAATTTGGGATATGTACTGAACGGGATCGTCCTGGAAGTTCAAAAATTTTGCTATTGATTACAATTCAATACCAAGAGTTCTACCTGCCTTCTCTTTCTCTCTCTCTCTCACTTCCCCCCAGCCCCACCCACATCCCTCGCTTATTCCCTCTGTTTTAGTGCTAGTCTCCTTGTTTATCCTGTCCAAATTCAGACTTCTATTCGAGTCTCAATATATGATGATCAAAGTTATAGCAATGGCACAATCCAGTGCCGTGAGGTAATGTTACAGCTTGGTCATACTCCACTTGTTAAGTTCTGTTAAGTTCTGGTCAGCTTACTAAAGAGAAAATGCGGGGACTGTAGACAGTGTGCAAAGGCGATTTACGAGGTTGCCTTATGAGAGTGGGTTGAGTGAAATAGGATTTTTCTTCTTGGAGTGACGGAGCGACGGAGGGTGAGAGGTGACGATACAGGTGCATAAAAAGATTATAGGAATTATAGTTTGTGTCATTTCTTAGGAGTGAAATGGTACTACAACAGGGCACTGTTTTAAGCTTCTTGGAAGTAGATACAGAGGGGATGTCAGGGGTAAGTTTTTACAGAGAGTGATGGGTGCATGAAATGCACTGTCAGTGTTCGATGCGGATACAATAGGGTATTTTAAGAGACTCTTAGATAGATACTTTGACCTTATAAAAATAGAGTGCTATGTGTTAGGGCATTTATATGCAGTTCATAGAGAGGGTGACACGTTGGGCCCATCTATATTCTTGTTCTATGTTCCAAAAGAAGGAACTTCAGCATTTAGTTGCGCAAGGAAGGGGTTCTGGAGGGGAAATTTGAAAGAAGAAATTTGCAAGAAAGTGCAAAACCAAACGATGGTACTGACGCCTGGCATTATTTCTGATCGGAACCATTAGAGATATGGACTCAAATAAACGTTCAAATACGACGGAAATAATTGTCTTTTACTTCAAATATTTTTCGCTGCATCTTTTAATGAAATAGTTTGGTGATATTTTTGTCCGTGCACTAATACCGATTTTCATGGAATTATTTTTTTTGCGCATCAGTAGGTCTAGTCACCTGGAGTGTCTGAGAGACATCAATTTTGTGATATTAATTCTGAACCAACATTAATTGTTTGCTATATTCCGTAGATTTTCTCTGAAACTCTAACCTTGATGAGTCAATGCATGGGATGAAATTGGTTGTTTGTATATAGGTGCATTCATTGCTATTCTTTTATATAAAAGTGATACTTACCCTGGACATAAATGTAATGAATATCAATCGGTATAAAAAGGGAAAATGAACTATGAAGGAATGACACTTTAATAGGAAAACCCGTTGGAAATATCATGATAAATGCACATATTGTCTTTTTTACGCACGCAGCTATCTAAACTGATACGTCCTTGCAAAATCAATTTTATTCCATTTTGGTAGACAGGGCTTGACAGAAAGAGGAACCGAAATACATCGCTACAATGCATAGACTCTTAACTGGCTTGTAGCTCAGTGCAGCCTATGTGACAAGTACAATTGTATTACTGATATTCTCCTTGTGCAGATACATGCTACCCATTGACAACGCAAGACTCAATCTGCCAATTGCACAATTAAATTGAGAACCCTTTTTACTTTCAACCTGACTGGAGATGTGACATAGTTCAATAACAAGCGATGTCACACAGTATGCAAATCGTATCAGACTTACCAAGGTCCGCACACCAAGTGGTAGCAATACCCACGTCAGCTGAAGTTTGGCGACTGCATTTCATCGTTCAACACCATTGTAACAGAAATGCTGTACTTTTACGTCTTCATGAATATAATCTAGCGAAAGTGAGCCGTACCTTCTAGCTGATTTTCATGTAGTGTGATCGATAGATTTCTTCCTGTTTGACTGACTTAGTACTTGTTCCAGTCACTACACTGAATTTTGAATATAATATTTGTTCCGTCAGTGATATTTTGCTGCACTTTGAGTCATCCTGAAAGCTGCAGCAGGTTGTGAGCAAATTTGATGCTATCGCATAAAAAAGACATAGGGACAATAATTAGGCCATTCAGCCCATCGAATCTGCGACGCATCTATCAACGTTGATCTCGGATTCCAATCTACACCAAACACCTGACTTCTGGCCATATCTTTTGATATTCTGTCTGATCAAGTAACGATGAGCTTCCGCCCTAACTCTCCGTACCGATTTGGCCTCCGCCGCCGTCTGTGGCATATCATTACAAATATTTACTACTAGATGGCTGAACATATTCCTCTGCACCCTTCTTTTAAACGGGCGCCCCTCAAAACTGAGGCTCTGTCATCTACTTCTGGACACCCACACCATAGGAAACATCCTCTCCACACCCACCCTATCTTGTCCCGTCAACACTCAGTAGATATCAATGAGATACCTGTGAGTATAGATCCACCTGTCGGACACACCTCTTATGTTAACACCTTCCTTCCCGGAATCAGCATCGTCAATCTCCACTGCACTCTCTGCAATAAGAGCACACCCTTTCAGAGAGATAGGGCTAAAACTGCTGAGGATACTCCAAGTGCGGTCTATCTAGTGTCTTATAAAGGTACAATATTATTTCCTTGCTTTTATATTCTATTCTACTTGAGAGAAATGTCACCATTACATTCGTCTTTTGCTCCCACAGACTGAAGCTCTAAATTAACCTCTGGTAGTCTTTCAAGTGTACTCTTAATTCCCTCTGCACCTCTAATGTTTGAAACTTCTCCCCAATTAGATAATAGTCCGCATATTGCTCCTTTTTATCGAAATGCGTTATCATACATTTGGACTCTCAGCACTACCTACCACTACACACTTCTTCGTAATATCAGCAAGCTTTGACCATCAAATCCATCATCTGAATCACTGAAAGCAATGTGAAAAGCAGCGGTCCCAATACTGACCCCTGAGGAGCACCGTGCGTCACTGGCAACTAATCAGAAAGGTCCGCTTTCATTCTCACTCGATGCTTCTTACCGATCAGCCATTCCGTTATCCGTCTCTGTTCCTTTCCTAAACGCCATGGGATTTAATCCTGTTAAGTAACCTTTTGTGTAGCACCTTATTAAATGACATCGAAAGTCCAAGTAAATATCCACTGCCTCACCTTTGTCCACTTTACTTATTGCTTCTTCGAAGAACTAACTCTAACATATATATCAGACAAGATTTCCCTCAGCAGAAAACATGCTGACATTGACTTATGTTATCATTGTTTTCCAAGTACCTCGGAGCATCATCATTTATAAGAGAATCCAACAGTTTCCAAACCACTGTGGATCGGTAAACTGGACTATAATTCTTTCTCCTTTCCCTTCCTCCTTTCTTAGAGTGATATTTACCATCATTCCTTCCTCCAGGACCATGCCAGAATGAAGTGATTCTTGGAAGGTCACGGCCAATGCATCTATTATCTCTTCTGAAATGCCGAACATGTCCTTACCCTAGAAATTACCTAGGGTTAACTAGGTAGCTCTCTATTTTTCTGAGCTCCATGCACCTGTCCAGGAGTCTGTTGTAAGATGCTAAAGTATCCTCTTTCACCACCGTCGCCGGCAGCCCATTCCACACACTCGCCACTCCCTACATCAGCAACATCTTTGTAAATCTTTTCTCCACACTTTCCAAGGCTTTCACATCCTTCCTGTGGTAAGGCGACCATAAATGAGGAAAATACTCCAAGTGGAGTATGAACAGTTTCCAATGTAACTGCAACATTACCTGTCGGTTCCTAAACTCAGTCCCGCGATTTATGAACGCCAATGCACCGGAAACTTACTTAACCACGGAGTCAAACTGTCCAGCATCTTGATTGTCGAAAGGACCCAGACCCCAAGATCCCTGTGATCCTCCGCCCTGTCAAGAGTCTTCCCATTAATACTATATTCTGCTGTGGTATCTGATCTACGTACCAAAATGAACCATCTCACATTTATCTAGGTTGAACCCTATCCGCAACTTCTCAGCCCAGTTTTGCATCCTATCAGTGTCCCGCTGTGCCCTCTGACAGACCTCCACACTATCCACAACACTCCCAACCTTTGTTTCATCAGCAAATTACTAACCCATCTCTCCACTTCCTCCTCCAGAGCATTTATAAAAATCACGAAGAGTATTGGTGCAAGAACAAATCCCTCAGCCACACCACTGGTCATCGACTTCAATACAGAATAGGACTCGTCCACAACCAGTCTTTGCCTTCTTTGGGCAAGCCAGTTCTGAATCCACAAAGCAATGTCCCCTTGGATCCCCTGTCTCCTTATTTTCTCATTAAGCCTTGCTTATTGTACCTTTCTAAATGCCACGCTGAAACCCACGAAGGAAGCTTGACAATTTTGGAAGGGTTTGCACAAAGTAAAATCAAGCGACGTCGTGGGCAAAAAGCTTCTCTTCCAGATGGGCTCAATCCCTTTTATGCCCACTTTGACTGTCAAAATCTGGACGAGACATCAAGAATTCCCGAAGCCCCCGATAATTCTGTGATTTAAGTCTGTGAGGCTGACATGCAATTAGCGTTCATGAGGGCAAAGTCACCAAAAGCATCCGGCCTAGAAGTGATATCTGGCCACGTAGTTCAATCCCGAGCTGATCAACTGCCTGGCGTGCTCAGGGGGATCGTCAGCATCTTGCTTCGGCAGTCTGATAGAGCCACAAGTAAACGTCACATACCGATTTCTTATGAGAACCTGGTGATCTGCCTGAAGAACTATCGGTCACTTGCAATGGCAGCAACAATGAGGAAGTGTTTTGAGAATTTGTTAATGGAACATATCAACCTCTGCCTCAGAGGAGACAAGTCCGTGTTACACAGGCGTGTAGGTGGACGAAACCAAGTACAGAACACGGGCGCGGAGGCAGATTTGGGAGGCGTTATTGACGTATCGAGGAGAGTCGGTATCGTTATCCGGGAGAGTCTTTACCCGGAGTTCTGGGTTGGAGAAAATCCAGGAGCGATGTTAGACTTAGAACTGACAGTCCTAATTTACTCACACCGGAGACGACTAACGAACTAGCAGCTCTTTGTTGTCTTTATCCTGCATTTTCTGATGGAAAGCAGGAGGGCATGGTTAGTGGAATCTGGGAATGATTGGAAGTTAAACGAGGGGAGTGAGGCCCAATTCCGGAGGTAAATAGCAAGATGCGGTTTGACAGAAAGGACCATGACATCCCATATTTGCCTATTAGAGCAATAGGTTCACTAAAGATGCCATCTTATTGGCTCTTCATACTATCCAGGGACACCTGGACGGGAAAGATACACACATTATAGGGTTGTTTCTTCACTGCAGCTCAGCATAAAATGCCACCATCCCCTTACAACTGATCAAAAAATTGAAGTCGGTATCCCAATAACTACTTATACAATTGTATCCTGCACTGCAGACCCAGACAATATGTTCCGAATGACAACAAGGTCTAGTCTAAAATCTCCATCAGCACTGGTGATCCAAAAGTTTGTGAGCACAGCTTCGTGTTTCATTCGCTTTAAACTACACCTCTGCCATTCTCAAATTTGCTGACGACCCCACTGACGTACACCGAATCAACGTTGATGACACAACAGCATTTTGAATGGATATTAGAAAAGCAGGAGTAGTGGTGCCACAGCTCTAACCTCCTCCTCAAAGTCAGCATGACAAATTGGAGGTATTCAGTTCAGGAGGAGGAAACCAGCGGTCCATGAGTCAGGCCTCAACAGAGCATCAGATGCGGAGATGGTCAGAAATTTCAATTAGCCCCTGTTATTATTTCGGAGGACCTGTCCTAGACGCAACACATAACTGCAATTACAGCGATAGCACACAGAGTCCCGAGTTTCTTGGGAGATTTCGAAGACTCGGCATGGTATTTTAAAAAAAAAACAGAAAAAAAAACTTCGAAAGGTTTGTAGTAGAAAGTATATTAACAAGCTATATCACAGCTAGGTATGGAAGCATCAATTCTACTGAAGGGAAATCCTACAAAAGGAAGTGGAAATCAATTTACTAAATATGCGAATTTCAGCGTCGTTTTTGGTGACATATAGGTACCTTGATAATAGATTTATTTTGTACTAAAAACCCAGAACTAATAAACAAGATCAATAACCCGGGTCTCTGTTCCTCCCTCTGCAACTGGATTATTGACTTCCTCATCGGGACAACAGGTAGGATCGAAAACAAAATCTCCTCCTCGCTGATAATCAACAATGACACAGCTGTATTGTCCTATATTCTCAAGCAGTGTCCTTTGGTCTCAGACACGAACAACATTGGAAACATGCTCTGGACATCCACTCTGTCAAAGCCTTTCATCATCCGATAGGTTTCAATGAGGTCACCCGTCATTCTGGTGAACACAACCCAGACCCATCAAACGCTCTTCTTATGAAATGACATTCTAGTGAACCTCCTTTGACCCACTCCATTTTCAGCAGATCCATTCTGAGATAAGTGGCCCAAAACGGCACAGAATATTACTAGTGAGGTCTCACCAGAGCTTCAAATAATCTCAAAATTACATCCATTGCACTTGCCTTAATATCCACAACCTCACTATCGTTTGGAGAATCCTGCACAAGTGCTCCCAAGCCACTTTGCGCTTCTTTTTTTTTTGTATTTTCTCTCCAGTTAGGAAACCGTCAAACCTTTCTTTTTTTTCTAGAAAAGGGCATGACCATACACTACCCGAAACTGTATTGCATCTGTAATTTTTTGTCCACTCTCTTAAGGAAAATTTGTAATTCTGTGGCCTGTCACCTCCTCAAATCTAACTGACCCTCCAGCTACCTTCATATTGTCTGCAAACTTCTGAACAAAGTCATCAACACAATCATCCGAATCATTGACACAGAACATGAAATGAATTGGTCCAAAATCACTAAAATCACCACGTGTCGCCGGCGGCCAACGAGAAAAGAGTCCCTTCATTCCCGATCTTTGACTACTGCCAATTAGCGACAGCTCTACCCATCCTAGAATATTTCCTTTAATACAATGGGCTTTAACTCGTTAAGCAGCCACATGTGTGGCAAGTTGACGTTGGCCGTTTGAAGATCCAAGTACCACAAAATCGACCGACTCTCCTCTGTCTATCCTGCTTATTATTTCTTCAAAATAATTGCAACAGATTTGTCAGACATTTGTTTATCTTCTGCATTCTCATTGATAATAGATTTCAATATATTTCCAAACACTGAGATCAGGCTTACTGGCTTGTAGTTTCCTCGTTCGTGCAAAAGGCAGGGAAATGGAAAAGCAGCAGATGTGATAAAACGTCCAAATACCAGCCGCTGAGTTACGTCCTTAATGAGAGAAGCAACTCCCGCTTCTCGATATGTTCTATTCTTCCAAACTTACATTTTATGCTTAGATTTCAAACATTTTTAAATTCCAGAATAATTGTTACATCACGGCACAATACTTTTTAAGAGTAATAATAATAATTCCAGAATCATCTTTAGAAACGACAAACTGGTGATGTTTATAATTTACAATATATTGATTTATTTTCCATGTTTCTGTTCGATAGGCCACTTGCAGTTACGGCTCTCCGGAAGTGAAGATTCATGTGCTGGTCAGCTAGAGGTTTATTACCGTGGATCTTGGGGCGTGGTTTGCGATGACTCCTGGGATCTGGTTGACGCTAACGTGGTCTGCAGACAACTGGGTTGTGGATATGCTTTGGAGGATAAAACTCACGTTTACTGCGGAAGACGCTCTCTCCCAGTTTTGTTAGATGAAGTGAGATGCTCGGGTAACGAAACATTTCTCTGGGAATGTCCATCAGCACCATGGGGCGAACATGACTGCAGTCAAAAAGAAGCCCTGACATTAACATGCTCTGGTAAAGAAAATTTCAATTTGTTAAAATTTTGCAGCACGCAGTGACTACGGAGATGTAATAAATAATGTAAAGCAGGAAAGGAGACCATTGGGCCAGGATGAACTGTCTAAATGTTGATAATGCGTGAGAGCACACCTACGCAGAAACAATCAACTTATTCCCTACGTATCTGGAATGTCCATATTTCCCATTACTAATGTTATAACATTAATCACCCTGAGTTCAGTATTGATTCTGCCTAATAACTCTTCTGCCCTCGATCCAGTGTTTCCCCGTTTTCTTTACTCAAGCTAGGCAAGTAAAGAATCACCAGTCTATGCATCGATACAGTTTGATGGTTGACTGATTGTTCACCAACTCTTTACACTACTCAAGGAGCTGTGAAAAAAACAGCACTGTGAGGCGTTCTTACAAAAGATAGATTCAAATGTTGAATCCAGATGTTGATTCAAATTCCTTTGACCCATAGAAAAGTGCGCCTGACTAAAATATGCAAGCAGTTCTTAAATGCCCGATCTCCTGAGGAAATTCAATTAGTTAGCCATGCAGTAGTAAGTAGCTGTGAACATACAAGTAAGCAGAGCCAGCTGGTGACGAGAAGTAACATAGCAATCCAAACCAGGAGAGACGGAATAATACCATTTATCAAACTGGAAGATGCAAATTCCACGTAATAAGTACAAAAAAATCTAATTGAATTCAAAAACATGCCGTTGTTGTTTTTTCAATTTCCACTGCTTCTTTCTCCCCATGTTTCTTTACCTCTGCTTCTCACTTATTAAAGCAATTGGTAAAAAAAAAATCTGAAGTAAAAGTGCCTCTCGAAACAAAATCAACGAGAGGAGCCAACGTTAGAAATTGGATACTGAGAATGGAAGGTTGTAATGTGTCCAGAGAAGACAAATTTTCTATTGAGTTTTAATGCCGCAGAGAAGAATAAACGTGAGATAACACGATCAGTGTAGTTGTGGCAGAATGAAGTAAAGTGGCAAAAATCCAGAAGTTCATGTGAGGTCAGCTTTTCTGAACTCAAAACACTATTTTCTTGTCAAAATAGTGTAGGTGATCACATTAGAATCTCCAAAGATAATGCCTGGAATACATATAAAATGTATTTTTTCTTAAAAAATCTGTTTCAAATACTGTTATTGAATCGGGGGATAGAATAAATGAAAATAATATTGTAATTTCGCCTTTATTTCATCACAGTCTGTTATTAGTCTGGATTTAGTTGGTGCGGTCATAAGAATAAGGTACTGAGGTACAGTCAACACATTTAACCACGTACCGCTTTTGCCCTGAAGAGCAAGTGACGGTTTGTATCCGTCCACTTATTTCCAACGACTTAATTCACACTTTTCGTTAAGGACAGAGGATGGACAGTTTCTCCTTGCTCTTCAACTTCTTCCCTAAATGAATTCAAATATTTACCTTTCTCAATTGTTGGTGAATCCGATGAGATTCCAGTATCAGACACTCAGTCAGCTATTCCTCAATTTTCAGTCACTAACCCCTTCTCTCTTTTAAGTAATTCAGCACAATATATCACTCCGTGTTTCCTGGTTTCGCTTAATTTTGCTAATCTATCACTTCCTACTGAATATGCACATTTTCTTTGATTGTCCTAGCTCTACACACCACGTATATATACACACACACACACACACACACACACACACACACACACACACACACACACACACACACACACACACACACACACGGCTAATTTCTTTTGCAGAAGTAGAACAAACGCGATTTCCATTGTATGCTAATTTTGCCAAAACCTTTGTTTCAAATGTATCCTTATCAGAGCACAAGAAGTTGCGCCTGCAGAGCGCAGGTAGTCGATGCGGAGGAAGAATTGAAGTGTGGTACAACGGGACCTGGGGAACAGTGTGCTCCACGGATCTTGATGCCAAATCTGGGGAAGTGATTTGCAAACAAATGAAATGTGGACCATTAAAATATATTTATCCTGGCTCATATAAATTTGGAAAGGGACTTGGACCTATATGGTTGGATAAGATTAAATGTACTGCACACGAATCGACCCTTTGGCAGTGTGAGTCACAACCGTGGGGAAAACACCAGTGTGACCATTCGGATGACGGAGGAGTTGTATGTGAGGGTAAATAAGAGAGTCTTATATCTATTTACGTTTTACATATTTTTGTATAAAATCGTCAAAATATTTATTTTGCCAACAGAAACCAACATGACGGAAGGATTCACTGAAAAAGCCTGCTTGCAAGAAAACACATTCTCTTCTTTCCCTTCAGAAGGTAACGAATTCAAAACGCCTCTGCTGAAATCAGAAAGCCTTGTATAAACGTCGCTATTAGAAAAATTAATTTCGTTCCTTTTGTCCTCTACGAAATTGTGTCCGCATTGACTAAAATCCTGGTTTCCCGTGACTCTGTTGAGCACTGCCAAATGGGAGTGTCTAGTGAAAAATTCCATGCCCAGACAGAAGATAGAGGGAGTTAATTGGAAATAATTGGGAGAATTTGTTATCTGGCAAGATTATAAATGATATGCGGGAATTGCCTTATGACCAGCTGGACGGACTTGGGAATCGCTATTACCTGGGAAGGAGGGAAGTGAACGATGGAAGTAATGGGGTTATTCAAAGGCGAAAGATATTGCTGGTTTGATCAAAATAAATGAAGCAAATATATGTAAACCGAGGCATACATAAATGCAGTCGGGCTTCTGGGCAATATAGAGAGATGAATAAAGGCTGTGATCAATAGATAAAGATATCTATTTGGTTGGAAATGTGAGAAAAGGAAACTTCAAGGCATACTGTGTTACATTACCAAACTAACATAAGTGGTTAACCAGAGAGAACATAGGACGACGTATGTTCAAAGCCCATAATTTATGGTTGGATTGAAAGATATGCATGAGCTATATTCGACTATTTTCTTCGCCGGCATGAACTAAAGACAGAAAAACGGTGGCTGATAGTGTCTTCATCGTGTGGTTGAGCATTTCGTGATGAGGTATGAATTGAAGAGGAAGGTCTGTGACTTGCCTTCATTAATCGGACACTGATGGTAAGAATAAGATATGTTGCGTGTTCATTCAGCAAGGAATTGACTGCAAAAAGTGTTTGTGGATATGTAAGGCAATGGTTTCACATTATTTATATTGCCATTCGTTGCATTTCAAGAAGCATGTGGGGGCTATTCTGCGGACCTAAAATTAGTCCTAATAGATGCATAACATTAGGTGAGACAGGTCAGGTAGAGAGTCTGAATCATTGTAAAAAAAAATACCAAATATTAACGGACGTATTTAAGGTGACAGACGACGGCTTAAATGATGTGTTAGAGGAAAACCTTTATTCGTAAATTGAGCATGATGTTGCTTGGAACGGGCTTTGAGGAGTGACATAGAAATATTTACAATTACCGTCTTTGATAGGCTTTCCGCTGGAGTAGGCAAGTGTAAATATTTGACCGATATCGATTATATGAGGCGGAAGAGAGGTGGCATAATTTGCATAGTGTTGGATTAAGAAATGGTGTGCCGAGGTGCCTGCCCTTGCGTTCTATAATTAGTTCTATTTTCCCTCTGACGAACTTCAGATTCCCAGGTTAAGTATTAAATACATTTTCATTTTATTCTTTCATACCTAGATGTTCCATTGCAACTTGTTGGCGGCAGTCACAACTGCTCCGGAAAGCTTGAGATACGGTTTAATAACAGTTGGGGCACGGTGTGTGACGACTCTTGGGATCTGGCCGATGCCAATGTAGTCTGCAGACAGCTAGGGTGTGGCCTTGCTCTCTGGCCTCCAGAAGATGTTAAAATGACCCAGGTGGCCGCTGCTGTCTGGCTTGATGAAGTAAAATGCACCGGAAGTGAATCGTTTCTGTCCAGCTGTCGTTCCTCATCATTTGGTCAACACGACTGTGATCACAAAGAAGATGTCATCGTTCTTTGTTCTGGTATGCTTTGGGCTTTGTCTGACATTTCAATTTCTCTCCAACTGATTTGTAAATTTCGTAATTAGAAACATCAAATATAAACACCAACAGAGATGCGTTTGTTGAAACTTCTTTTCAATCTGTACACAGGTTCCAGAGTGACTCCTGCTGAACGCAACAATTCAGGTATGGATTTTGACGCTTAAATATCGCATTTATGCTGCAGATATCAAGAATTGATTATTCGTATTTCCTAACTGCTAAGTTCACAATAGATGATTTGGAAACTGCATGGGACCTTGATTGTCTCGCCAATAATTTTAAGCAGGAATATGCAGAATTCTTAAAAACTTGAACTCCACTCCCGTTCAAACATTTTTTGTGACTCAACTTGTAGCACATTCGATACTCTTGAGAAAGTTTTGATTTTTGCAGATAGTAAAAATTAAAGTTAAAAGGAAATTTGTTATCAGATATCCATATATCGTCATATACTGCCTTGAGATTCATTTTCTTACGGCATTCAGTGTACATACATAGAGACATAACAGAAATTCTAAAGAAATTCTCAAAAACAAGCGCGGAAAAATAACAAACACCAAAAGGCAACGAAGTAGGCAAATGGAAAACCAGCAAAAATGTCAACAAATGGATCAGTAAAAATTAATACTGAGAACAAGAGTTGTGTAACCCTTGAAAGAAAATATAGATTGTGGAATCTGTTCACCACTAGAATAATTGAAGTTACGCACCCTAGCAGGATCATGGCTGTTGATAGATAATAACTATTCCTGAGCCCAGTTGTGTGAACCCAAGGCTCCGGTACATTCTTCCTGATGACATCAGCGCTAAGAGTGCATGGCCTGATGAGTATTTAGTCATCCTGCGACAGCGCAGCATGTAATGTGTGCTCAACGGCAGTATAGTTGAATAATATTTTGGACCCGAAATAATATTCAAGATTTGGTGACGATCTGCAAGAGTGCAAATGCTCAGTCTTATTTTTGAACCCTTAATGCATGCGTTGAGGAAGAAGTATCAAGGCTATGAGGTCCTATTTCCTCTGTTTTGCTCTGACTTCACAAAGACCAACATCGCATGTGGACCTGGCCTATAAATGCATATTTGGAATGAAATCAATTGCACTACTGCTAGTTACATACAGACTGCCAGCAGTAATAATCAGCAGATTACCAACATTTTCTGGATCCATTGCGTGTCGTATGGGTTGACTTCATCGAGATAGCTCACTCCACTCCCACAGCATTCTCTCCTCAGCACTCCCACAATGTCCTACCTCACTCCCCTTCCACAGTTCCCTCCTAACCCCTGTGGCCCTCCCTCTTCGCCACAGCTGAGGGGAATGTGGTAGGTGATGGAAGAAAGGAGAGTAACGGAGGTCCAAGAGTGACACTATCTTTAAAATTATTATTTAAATTATTAGCTAATTATTAGCTAAATCTCTGTTTGCTGATTAGAGGCGGATAAGAGAAAAAAAACCATAGATAAGTACGTTGAAATAATTTCTTCCTGGAATTGTTTTCATAAAATTAAACTCACTTCCCTTCTTGCTGTTCCAATCCAGCAATGTGAGGGAAAATAGAATTTGAACACGACGTTGCTTCGGATGTTTATCCTGATTTGATACCAGGTGGCTGGAGAGAACGTTTATTGCTCTGGGAAATACTTCTGACATATCCGGCTTTATTGTGAAATAGTCCTTTTGTTTCCGCTCCGCTCTTTCTCTCATGAAATGTATAGGGATATAACTTTCAAAAATCGTGATAACTGAATATATGATTAAATTCATTAAACATCGCTCAAAATTTCGATGCATTGGATCTATAGTGTTTGTTTTCTGTTTATTGAAATAGATGTTTTTACGTTTCGTTTAAAGCTTTTGGAAACTGGACCCCATCCATCATGGTTACTGTCTGCATAATTCTTGGATTTATATTCATCATTGAGTTTTTAATACTGTTCACGATAACGTGGAGACGATCAGCAATCAGTGGTGAGGGGCAATCTTTATATCGACCTTTTATTGTGACGCTTTCAGTTTGTTGAGGTCTTCCCAAAAAATATTTTTGTGCAGAAAAGACTAAATTAAATATGTTTTCACCGCTTTAGTTCGAAATTAATTTGACTTCTGTGAGACATTTATAATGGTGGCTTTCACTGTCCCTTACTGTTCGTGGATTAATGATAACTTTTCATTATGCAGTAATGGAAATTGAAGGTTAAATCTGATTTGGTAAGTGGCTGCTTCACTGTTTATTTCACTGTAATACATCCATGCGTTGAACATCTGGACGTATAAGTTTTAAAAATCTGCTGTGTATTCTCGAATATTCTGATTCGGTTCTCCCAATCGAAGTAAGAGAATGCATTTTCCCCATTCCTTTTCTTCTTATGATTTTATCATTGAATATTCGCGATGCTTTAAAATTTCTTTGACACAGCCAAACTTTCTCTGTTAGGTGCTGGAGTGACGTGTGAATTTCCATCCTGTCTTCATCCGCTGCCATACTGATGGCATCTACATCTATCTAATAATAATATTAAACTCGTCTTCGATTCAAATGTGATGTGTATTCATTATGAAACAAAGATCGGAAATATACTCGTTCTTCTGTACCTTTCCCTTCGTCCTTCTGATGTCAAATTTATTCGGTTGATTGGCCAGGGATATGATGCACACATCAGTCCGTTTCAACGATCACGTTCCCTGACTCTTCAAATTGACTAAGATCATTTTAATTTATTTTAATTTAATCATAATATTCGTGTACAAATTCGTTGATGCCGATGTTCATCTCAACTCCCTCTTCATTAGGTACACTAATGAGTGGCCAAGGATTACCTATTGATTTCTACCAAGCAATTTATGAGGAAATTGAGAATATTCCACCATTCAAGAATTTTTCTGAGATGCAAGATTCAGGTCTGTATTATGACACAAAATCCGCGATGTACAAATTGATACCGTCTCAATTCATCCAATATTGTTATCAAAATCAAGGAACAACAAAAACTCACGGCTCTGTAGGTACTTCAGAAATGAAATTGTAACAAAAATAATAATGGGGTATCATACAATAAAAACAAGAGATTCTGCGGATGCTGAAAATCTTGGCAAAGCACACAGTATTCTAATGGAACTCAGCAGATCAAGGTGCACCTATGGTAGAGAATGAACGGTCAACATTTAGAACCAAAACATTTTATTGGCTCTGTGAAGGAGTTACAGAAGCCAAAATAAGGAGCTGGAGCATGGGAAAGGAGGGTAGGTTGGTTGGTGATAGGCGAGATCGGATGAGAGGCAAGGAACCCTTATAGAACGTGGGAAATTAAGTCAGAAGCTTCGAGGGCATAAAGACGTGTGGTAAATAGACGATGAAAATGCATATCTATTGTTCCGTAGCACAATAGATATGAATTGTGAGGGATGCTGTGAACCAGGTTTCAGCTATCTCAGTCTGGAGTCTGGAGTGGTATGATATCACTCACGATCATTGTACGGAACCTCAATTAATAATACAAATCTGAAGCATACATTGCCAGCATCTGCTGATATAATCCTCAGAGTATTAGAGGCATTTCCTTTCCTCTTTCCTGAAACAACTAGGATTTTTTCCAGCAATTTCGAAGAGCCTTCTTTCTAAACTTTTCTCTGTTCGGCAATAGAATGTAGAACAGAGAACACTGAACATGGAGCAAAATGGCACAGTACGGTTCATTACGCTCACGATGTTGGGATCAATTTTGCTCTCCCATCCTACACATTCTTTAGTTGCTTTCACATAAAGCAATTGACCACACGTGGCCACATAAAAAGTTTTCTAAATGGCCCTAATATATCTATCTCCAATACCAACCTCGAAAGGGCGTTCCCCGCTTTCACCCCTAGCAAAATTACCACTGACAACACTGCATTATTTCTTCGAATCAGATTAAAGGTAGCTCCCTCATATCAGCCATTTCCGATCTTGGAAAAGGCTCTGAGGAGGAGCACTCTATACCGAACAATCTGTAATTAAAAATTGCGCCCCCTACTTCGGGCATCATTCTGTTAAATCTCTTCTACACCGTCTCTGAGGATTCATGCCGTTCTAAAAATGAGCTGACCAGAAGTGAATGTGATATTCTAAGCGTGATTTAATCAGGTAAATTATTTCACAGACTATCCTCCCGAATAATTTACCCACCACGAACTATGGCTCACTCTTCCAAACTTTCCAGGGTCATGCCTACTCACATTCTAGTACGAAGACATTAACTAGAAACGTGAACTCATTCTCCCTCTGAACATGTTCTGCTAACTGGATGACGACTTCAGTCACTTTAGCTCATTTTACTTCTACTTAGTATATCGACTGAACTGTAACCGAACATTAACTGTCCCCACTTAAAGAAAAGCCGTGATAAGTACCCTTTCATCGTATTACTTTATCAGTCTATCTATCTTTCATTCTATATATTGTTCTCATTCACCTGCTGCAGGATTGCCGTAGTTATCTTCATTCGTCAATGATAGCGTTTCCAAAAGCAATACGCACACGAGTTCGCAATAAAATCGATTCCATGTGCACATTTAGATTATTTTATTATCAATTCAAGGCGGAACACACATCTTCCTTTTACCTTCCATTGAAGAGTATTCAAGGATTATGCCATGTATGGTAATGATGATACTGTCATTGATGTAATGATCGAATGATGTGTTCATTACAAAAACAATAAAAATACCAAGTAAATATCTTGAATATCTATTTCTTTGAATTTTAGTTACTGGATCCAGTCATTCCATTAATGAAGTCGAATGTCACACCGACGACGATCTATATATTACATGTCATGCTCCACAAGACCCTGAAGGTTTGTTTTACAATATTCACGGTCGGTACACTTATTTTCATTTTGCTGTACTTTAGTTCAATCTGTCTGTGATCATAAACCGGCAAAGAAAATTGTCGTAACTTGTGCGTATTGATGTGATTGAACAATCTCGTGGTTTTGTGAGGATCTTGCGTTACAAGAAGCGTGTTATTAAAGCCTGTAGTCAATTTAATACATGACTGATTCCCCTCTTTTAAATCACTTTGAATTATAGTCCTTTAAATATGAAATAAATGAGCAAGTTTGGAGTATGACAAAATAGGTCATCATCCCAAGTAATTTGTTGCACAGCGGCAATCGGCAGAAATAATGTTTTCTATGTAATCGCTACCTGATCTGGTTCCTGACGATCGCAATGATGCTGTGGGTGCCATAATTTATTCCTTAGACTGTGTGAATCTGACGGACAGTGGTTGTCCTGATATTCTGCAACCCTCTATTGCCGATATTGTTCAGAACAAACAAGACGAGTTCTTTCTTTTCTTCTAGCCTATCCACAGTAACCAGACATACATATTCATTGATTGCCTTGTATTTACTGATGTATTTTTGTGTCTGCTTAACACTCTGTTTCCACAAATATATCGTTTCCGTCAGAGGCTTACGAGAAGCTCTGTTTTGATGCGTGCAAAACATGACTTCCAAGTTTAAAGCGAACTATGTGAATTTTCACACTGCACATGTTCTTTTAATATACTACTTTTAAAAGTTGAAGTGGACTGGTTATGCAAACCAGAAATATTGCAGACTGCCTGTTGCCAACATTGGCCATTTCAAAGAAATTATTTGTTTTCACTCCACATTGAACATTCTCCCAATGTGCTCTTCGTTAAACATTACTTTGTTTGGTGAACACGAGGAAATCTGCTGATGCTGGAAATTCAAGCAACACACACTAAATGCTGGTGGAACGTAGCAGGCCAGGCAGCATCTATAGGGAGAAGCACTGTCAACGTTTCGGGCCGAGACACTTCGTCAGGACTAACTGAAAGGAAAGGCAGTAAGAGACATGAAAGTAGGAGGGGGGAGGGTAAAATGGGAAATGATAGGAGCAGACCGGAGGGGGTGGGGTGAAGCTGAGAGCTGGAAAGGTGATTGGCAAAAGGTATACAGAGCTGGAGAAGGGAAAGGATCATGGGACGGGAGGCCTCGGGAGCAAGAAATGGGTCGGGGAGCACCAGAGGGACATGGAGAACAGGCAGAGTGATGGGCAGAAAGAGCGGAAAAAAAGGGGGCAACGAAAAACTAAATATATCAGTGATGGGGTACGAAGGGGAGGAGGGGCATTAACGGAAGTTGGAAAAGTCAATGTTCACACCATTAGTTTGGAGAGTGGCTTCATCTTGACCGTAAAGGAGGCCATGGATAGATATATCAGATATCAGATAGACAAATCCCAATCTGATATGTCAATCCATGGCCTCCTCTACTGTCAAGATGAAGCCACTCTCAGGTTGGAGGAACAACACCTTATATAACTCTGGGTAGCCTCCAACCTGATGGCATGAACATTGACTTCTCTAACTTCAGTTAATACCCGTCCTCCCCATCGTACCCCATCCCTGATATATTTAGATCCCCCCCCCGCTTTTTTTCTCTTTTTGCCCAATATTCTGTCTGTTCTCTATCTCCCTCTGGTGCACCCCTCCCCCTTTCTTTCTCCCTAGGCCTCCCGTCCCATGATCCTTTCCCTTCTCCAGCTCAGTATACCTTTTGCCAATCACCTTTCCGGCTCTCAGCTTCACCCCACCCCCTCCGGTCTTCTCCTATCATTTCGCATTTCCCCTCCCCCTCCTACTTTCGAATCTCTTACTATCATTCCTTTTAGTTAGTCCTGGCGAAGGGTCTTGGCCCGAAACGTTGACAGTGCTTCTCCCTATAGATGCTGCCTGGCCTGCAGCGTTCCACCAGCAGTTTGTGTGTGTTGTTTGGTGAAACTGTGATTTTTTTGCTCAGTTTGACGCCAGTCATTTTCTCTCGAACAGAGCCCCAGTCCTAGATTCGCTTGCATCTGGCTTTCCCTGTTTTCTCTTCGATTGACAGCAACGATGAAATGAACGACAACAGTTCAGGATTTCCAAGTCACTTGCAGCTTGAATCGTCGACGGTTTATTCACATCCTTCACATCAGGCCGATGAAGACCGAAAAACAAACTGTGCCCTCTTTTGCTTGCACTTTCTATATGTTATTGTCTGTGAAGTACGCTGTTGTAGAATTGTTCAATATAGGCACAATAAAGTGTGCCGTAATCAAATATTAGCTAAGGGCTATGGAACTACTATAATAAATGTGGGAAGAATTCCATATGATGGTTTTGAATTAAATTGCACATTTCTATTGAGGTAGCATACTTTGGTGATGCTTGTAATCCATTTTAAAGTTAATGTCACTGTCAGTGCGATTACATTGCACACTTAAAATCTAGCTACTTAAATATATGCACGAAATCAATATTCCTATCGGTATTGGCATTTAATTGCAATCCCTTTTATACAACAAGAAATGACTTTGATTTATTTGGCAGCCAAATTTATAAACAAGTGCACAACTTATTTTACTATTGGCAGTATTGATTTTACATCAAATAAAATGTATTACACTGACAGCATGTCCTTTTCTCCAATCCAGAATGATGAATATGCAGATTTTCAGATTGTTATTTTCTATTGCTCTATTGCCAGTAACGGACGTATTGATGAAAACATGGAACCTCGGAAAACTACGGCACATTATATGGTCTTTGGCACAGAGTCTATTGCCCATCATATAAACTGCTCTGGAAACTGCCGAGAATTTATCTACCGCAAGGCTCTCTATTTTCCGGGCTTCATCTATTTATCTCTCTTAAAGAAACCTATTTGATCAGCATCTCCCACCTTTGCTGGCAGTGCTTTCTACTCACCCGCCACTCTGTGTGTAAAATATACAGCTGAAATTTCCTGTCTACCTTCTTCTAAGCACCTTAAAACTATGCCAACTCATGGCAGCCATTTCAGCTCTGGGTGAGAAAAAGCCTCTGGCTATCGACACGATCAATTCCTCTCACCATCTTTTACACCTCCATCAGTTCACCTCTCCTCCTCCCTCGCTTCAAGGAGAAAAAGCCAAGTTAATTCAACCTGTTCTCATAAGGAATTCACTCCACAGCAGGCAACTTCCTTGTAAACTTCCTCTACACTCTCCCCACGGTATACACATCTTTCCTGCAGTGGGGTGATCAAAATTGAACACAGTACTCAAAGTGAGGTCTAACCATGGTCTTCCCTTGCTGTAACATTACCGTAAGGCTCTTGCATTCACTCAGTCCCACGGTTGATGAGGACCATCACTCTATGCGCCTTCTTAACAATACTGTCAGCATGCGCAGCAGCTTTGCCTGTCCTATGGGGACGGAGCCCAAGATCTCGTTGATCCGCAATGCTGCCAAGACTCTTATGATTAATAGTATGTTTTCTTCAAATTTGACCTACCGCCATGAACCGCTTCACACATCTGAGCTGAACTCCACCTTCCACTTCCCAGCCCAGTTCTGCATCCTATCAATGCCCTGCTGTAACCTCTGACAAACCTCCAGACCATCCACAACAACACCAACTTGTGTATCCTCAGAAAACTTGCTAACCCCCAATTCCCCCTTCAGCTTGCTCATCCAGGTCATTTACAATAATTACAAAGAGGAGAGGTTCCTGAACAGATCACTGCAGAACACTTCTGGTCACCGCCCTCCATGCAGAATATGAACCATGGACAATAGTCCCTTCCCTTTTTTGGCAAGCTAATTCTAGATCCACAAAGCAATGTCTCCTTGATCATATGCCTCATTACTTTCTGAATGAGCCTCGCTTGGGGGACCATAGCAAGTGCGTTACTGAAATCGTTATAATCCTTAGAGTATCCACTGCTCTACCTTTATCAATCTGCTTTGTTACATCCTCAAAATAATTCATTCAGTTTCATTAGGCACCTGCCCTTGAAAAGGCCATGCTGACTATGCTTAAGCAGATTATGTCTCTCCAGATGCTCATAAATCCTGCCTTTCAGTATCTTCTTTAATAACTTGCCCACCGCTGAAGTAAGACTCACTGATCTACAATTTCTGATCTCTTCTCTCTTTCGTGAACACAAGAACAACGTTTGCGACCTTTCAATCCAATGGCTCCTCTCCCGTTCTTGCTGCCGATAAATCACCGCCAGTGTCTCAGCAATCCCCCCCCCCCCACCTCGCTTCCCACAGTAGTCTGGTGTACAACTCAACCGGTCCCAGCGACTCATCTAACTTAATAGCTTCAAAATCTCTAGTGCATCCTTTTTCCTAATGTTTATACACTCAAGCGTTTCAGTCCGCTGTAAGTCCTCCCCATTATTGCCAAGGTCGTTTTCACTGGTAACTACTGAAGCAAAGTATTCTTAAAGGGCCTCTGCTAGATCCTCCAGCTCCATGCGCATGTTTCCACTTTCACTCCTGATTGGTCCTACACTCACAAGGGTCATCGACTTGCTCCTCACATACTTGTAGAATGCCTTGGAGTTTTCCTTAATCCTGCTCGCCAAGGCCTTCTCGTGGCTCCTTCTAGCTCTCCTAATTTCATTTTTGGGCTCCTTCCTGGCACCCTTATAATTTTTCTAGAGTTCAAACAGTACCAAATTTCTTGAAAGTTTCAGAAGCATTTCTTCTCTTCTTAACTAGATTTTCTACAACATTTGTACGCTATGGTTCTTTTACACTATCATCCTTTCCTGCCTCAGTGGAAGATACCAATTGCAGAACGCAATGTAAATGATCCCTCAATACTTATCACATTTCTGCCATGAATTTCCCTGAGAACATCTGCTCCCAATTTAGGTTCCCAAGATCTTGTCTAATGACATCATATTCCGCCCGCTAATCCAATCAACTGTTTTCGCACATTGTCAGCTGCTATTTCGCTCATGCACCATGGTAAAGGAGACAGAGTTGCAATCATTACCTCCAAAACGCTCTTCCACCGAGCCGAGCTAAATTTCCCAGTACCAGATCATATACAGCCCCTCCTGCAGTTGGTTTACCGACATATCGTGTCAGGAAACCTTTCGGAATACTCCTAGTAAACTCCACTACATCAAAACTCCTTGCTCTTAGGAGATGACTGCCAATATTATGAAAGTTAAAATCACCCATCACAGCAACCCTATTATTATTGCAGCGTTCCAGAATCTGCCTCCGCATCCGTTCCTCAATGTTTCTGTTTGCGGGGTTGGGGTGTTGACGACAAAAGCAACTAGTAGAGTTATTATCCTATTCTAGTTTCTGACTTCCATTCACAATGACCCAGTGGACAGTTCCTTCATGACTTCCACCTTTTCTGCAGCCGTGATAATAGCCCTGATTAGTAGTACCACTGTCCCGCCTCTTCTTCTCCCTCCCTGCCCCTTTTGAAACATCTGACTCCCGGAACACTCAGCAGTCATTCCTGCCCAGAGAGATCCAACTTTCGGTAATGGCCAAAATATCATAGTTTAACGTATTGATCCAGGTTCATCCGCCCTGCCCTGTTTATGGTTCCACCTGCATTAAAATAGTCACATTTCCAACCATCGAGCTCAGTGCTTCATTACCTGTCATTCCTTGTGCGGCAACCGACCCATCCTCTGCCTCTTCACTTCAGCGTCAGCAAACTTCCCTTCCAGGATATTGATTCCCTTCCAGTTCACATGCCTCCCGTCTCACTTGTAAAGGCCACTCCTTTCCCAGAGAGGATTCCAATGATCTGAGAACATGAAACCCTGCACCACCTCCTCAGTCACGTACTCATCTGCCTATATTCCTGTTGTGACCTTCTCCAGCTCCTGGCACCGGGAGTAATCCGGAGATTACCACCTTGGAGGTCCTGCTCTTCGCCTCCCTCCTAACTCTCTAAACATACTGTCCAGGCCTCTAACACTCTCCTGCCTATGTCATTGGTACCAACATGTACCGCGGCCTCTGGCTCATTTTCAAGAACATTCTGCAAACATCCGGAGACATCCTGGAGGCAACACACTAGTCCGGCGTCCTTTTTGCTGCCGCAGAATCTCCCATCTGCACCCCCCCCCCTAATTATCTAAACACCAATGACTATTGCTCCACTTGAATACACCGTACCGTTCTGAGGATCAGAGCCGACCACAGTGCCCAGCTATGCCATCGCCCTCAGCAGAATCCGAAGGGGTTTACATGTTGCTGAGGGAAACGGCTACAGAAAGACCCTGCACTTACTCACTTCTTCCTTTACCTCTCTCGGTGTTCATACATCGATTGCCCGAATTCTGCCCTCTGGGTGTAACGACCTGGCTAATAGTTCTATTTATTAGATGCTCTGTCTCCCGGATGGTCCTAAGCTCACCCAACACCAGCTCCAGATTCTTAATGCGGTATTTCATGAGCTGGAGTTGGCTGCTCTTCTCGCGTGTGTAGTCAACAGGGAGATCCTGAGGTTCCATGATTTTCCACATCCTACAGGAGGAGCATTCCACTACCATCCTCCCTGCTTTGTACAATGGGCAACCACGACTAAGTTCTCTAATGTATTTCTTTGGCTTCTGTTTCCTTTCGTCCACGCCTCATGAGACAAAGTATGAAGCCCCTAGTCTCACCGGGGGCCTACACAAGACAATGCCGTCCCGCTTGCCCATTCCATACTTTTATTTAATTCAAAGAGCTCTGTTCCAACACTGACTGGATCTCTGGAATGCCCACAAAACTCCCTTTTAATAGCAGATTCGCCGCCCTGCGAATCACCTCCTCAATGTCCTCTGCTCCCAAGGCTGATCGCACCTCTGGAATCCGCTGATTGGACCTCCGTGTTTGGTCAGAAACTACTTAAGTTGATGTTTGTCCTTTTCTTATATAACTTGCAAAAGATATTCTTTATTATGCTTAATACTCACAGGTGGAATGAATAAATTATGACATTCAAACTCTGGAAATGAATTACATTCCTTTATCAATTAATTTATCTCGTTCATTTTCGTAAGTGTTTTTGCTACCCTAACAGGTGCAAATAGAGCACGGGGTGTGGGCACAGTTTGGGAGGGCGTTCAATTAGACGGAGTTTAGTTTCAGAAAGCGTTACCCTTTAATAGTTACGGACGTTCAATGTTGCATCAGATGGAATTCGATATCAAAGTTGTCATTTCGGTTGAAAAACAATGAGAACTACAAGACAACAAAACCATATTCCAACAAATGCTAATCCCTTCAAAGTAAAAATAAAAGATATCAAGCAGACATTTTTAACAACTGTTCCTATTCAGATCTTTTACTGAAAAGCAAATTGCAAGTTTTCATTATCGTGTGGAGAGACCGATGATGCATCAATTCGCTTGTAAGAATCTCAGTTCGTAGAAGTGTTTCAACAATGTCAATGCCCATCAGATGACATAGATAAACATTGTACATGAATTTAGAAGGTGGGTGTCACATGCCATGTTCAAATTAATGGGAAGTAGACGCAGACTATACTCTGAGATCAATGTTCTGCTTTTAAAGCATAGAAAACCTACAGCACATTGCAGCCCTTTCGGCCCACAAAGTTGTGCCAAACATGTCCCTGCCTTTAGAAATTGCTCGGCTTATCCGTAGCCCTCTATTTTTCTAAGCTCCATGTACCTATCCAAAAGTCTCATAAAAGACCCTATCGTATTGCCTCCACCACCATTGCCGGCAGCCCATTCTACGCACTCACCACTCTCTGAGTGAAAAACGTACCCCTGACATTTCCTCGGTACTAGCTCCCCAGCACCTTAAACCTTTGTCCTCTTGAGGCAACCATTTCGGCCCTTACCCCCATCGGTTAAGCCCGGCCATCGCCGTAAGCCCTCTGGTGGTTCTGTCCCTTCCTGTCCGTTGCTCCCGTTAGGTAAGCCAGGCCATTGCCGTTGCCCTACAGGTAGTTCAGTCACTTCCTAGCCCTCAGCTCTGATGGCTTGTGCCCCGCACCTTGCCCAGGCCTCCGTGTTTCCGCCTGGGAGGCGGCCCTACCCGGGATCTATGTGGCCTGACCTGAGATCTCTTCTGCCTGCCTTAACTCTGGGATCCTCCTGCCCCGCCTGAACTCTGGGATCTTCTTGCCTGCCACAAACTCTGGGATCCTCCTGTCTGCAGCAAACTCTGGGATCCTCCTGCCCCGCCTGAACTCTGGGATCTTCCTGCCCTGCCTGAACTCTGGGATCCTCCCGCCTGCCACAAACTCTGGGATCCTCCTGTCTGCCAAGAACTCTGGGATCCTCCTGTCTGCCAAGAACTCTGGGATCCTCCTGTCTGCCAAGAACTCTGGGATCCTCCTGTCTGCCACAAACTCTGGGATCCTCCTGTCTGCCACGAACTATGGAATCCTCCTGCCTCGCCTGACCTCCGGGATCCAGCCCCGCCTGCATTACCCCTTGCATGCCATGGCATTCCCATCCTGTCCTACCCCTAGTACTTCATAGCCTGCGTCCTGCATTTGGGTCCATTCCATGTCCGCTCCTGACATGGACAGGTTGGGTGAGTGGGCAGATGCATGGCAGATGCAGTTTAATGTGGATAAATGTGAGGTTATCCACTTTGGTGGCAAGAACAGGAAGGCAGATTACTATCTGAATGGTGTCAAATTCGTAAAAGGGGAAGTACAACGAGATCTAGGTGTCCTTGTTCATCAGTCACTGAAAGTAAGCATATAGGTACAGCAGGCAGTGAAGAAAGCTAATGGCATGTTGGTCTTCATAACAACGGTTGTTGAGTGTAGGAGCAAAGAGGTCCTTCTACAGTTGTACAGGGCCCTGGTGAGACCACACCTGGAGTATTGTGTTCAGTTTTGGTCTCCAAATTTGAGAAAGGACATTCTTGCTATTGAGGGACTGCAGCTGCAGCGCAGGTTCACGAGGTTGATTCCCGGGATGGCATGACTGTCATACGTTGAAAGATTGGAGTGACTGAGCTTGCGTACACTGGAATTTAAAGGATGAGAGGGGATCTGATTGAAACATATAAGATTAGACAATAGACAATAGGTGCAGTAGTAGACCATTCGGCCTTTCGAGCCTGCACCACCATTTTGAGATCATGGCTGATCATCTACTTTCAATACCTGGTTCCTGCCTTGTCCCCATATCCCTTGATTCCCCTATCCATAAGATACCTATCTAGCTCCTTCTTGAAAGCATCCAGAGAATTGGCCTCCACTACCTTCCGAGGCAGTGCATTCCAGACCCCCACAACTTTCTGGGAGAAGAAGTTTTTCCTTAAATCAGTCCTAAATGACCTACCCCTTATTCTCAAAACATGCCCTCTGGTACTGGACTCTCCCAGCATCTGGAACATATTTCCTGCCACTATCTTGTCCAATCCCTTAATAATCTTATCTGCTTCAATCAGATCCCCTCTCAATCTCCTTAATTCCAGCGTGTACAAGCCCAGTCTCTAACCCCTCTGCATAAGACAGTCCAGACATCCCAGGAATTAACCTCGTGAATCTACGCTGCACTTCCTCTACAGCCAGGATGTCCTTCCTTAATCCTGGAGACCAAAACTGTACACAATACTCCAGGTGTGGTCTCACCAGGGCCCTGTACAAATGCAAGAGGATTTCCTTGCTCTTGTACTCAATTCCCTTTGTAATAAAGACCAACATTCCATTAGCCTTCTTCACTGCCTGCTGCACTTGCTCATTCACCTTCAGTGACTGATGTACAAGGACTCCTAGATCTCTTTGTATTTCTCCCTTACCTAACTCTACACCGTTCAGATAATAATCTGCCTTCCTGATCTTACTCCCAAAGTGGATAACCTCACACTTATTCACATTAAACGCCTTCTGCTAAGTATCTGCCCACTCACCCAGCCTATCCAAGTCACCCTGAATTCTCCTAACATCCTCATCACATGTCACACTGCCACCCAGCTTAGTAACATCAGCAAATTTGCTGATGTTATTCTCAATGCCTGCATCTAAAGCGTTGACGTAAGGGACTGGACACACTGGAGGCAGGAAACATGTTCCTGATGTTGGGGGAGTCCAGAACCAGAGGACACAGTTTAAGAATAAGGGCTAGGCAATTTAGAATGGAGTTCAGGAAAAAGTTTTTCACTCGTGGAGTTGCGGTTCTATGGAATGCTCTGCCTCAGAAGGCAGTGGAGGCCAATTCTCTGGATGCTTTCAAGAAAGAGTTAGATAGAGCACTTAAAGATAGCGGAGTCAAGGGATATGAGAAGAAGGCAGGAACGGGGTACTGATTGTGGATGATCACAATGGCATTGAATGGCAGTGCTGGCTCAAAGGGCCAAATGGCCTACTCCTGCATCTATTGTCTATTGTCTAAAATGTTGGTGGAACCTCGGAGGCCAAGCAGCATATATGGGAAATAGTAAACAGACGACGTTTCGGGCCAAGACCCTTAATCAGGTCTGGGGGAAAAAAGTCAGAGGAAGAAGTGTTGGGGTGAAAGGGGTGGAAGAAGTGGTAGGTGATAGGTGAAACTGGGAGAGGGGGAGTAGTGAAGGAAAAAAAACTACTTAGGATATAATTTCTTTCACGATTCTCAAAAGATCATTGCTACTGCCTCCACATCTCTTCAGCCACCTCTTTCAGATCTCTGGGGTGTACACCATCTGGTTCAGATGACCTATTTACCTTCAGACTGTTTCCCAAGAACCTTCTCCCGAGTAACGTAACTTTACACATTCTGACCACTAACATCTGTGTATTCCATATTCCTGCCAGTTTTTTGACAGCTAAGAGTGATGTACAAGACTTATTCAGTTCATCACCTTGCACCCTCACCCCATTACTACCTCTCCAGCATCATTTCTCAGTGGTCCGATATCCACTTCCACCTGAAGAAAAATCTTGTATCCTCTTAATATTACTGGCCAGCTCAACTATGTATTCCATCTTTTCCTTCTTAATTATTTTAGTTGCATGCTATTTGTTTTTAAAAGCTTCCCAAACCTCTAACTTCCCAGTCATTTTAGCTCCATGCCCTGTATGTGGTTTTCATGTTGTGTTTGGTTTCTCTCATCAGCCACGGTTCTGTCACCTTACCTTTAGAATACTAACTCCTCTTTGTGATGTATATATCCTGTGCCTTCCAAATTGCTTCCAGAAATTCCAGCCATTGTTGCTCTGTTTTCACCGTGTTCCTTTCAAATCAATTTTGACCAATTTTTCTCTCATGCCTCTCTAATTCTCTGTATTCCACATCCAACTTTAGTTTCTCCTTCTCTAATGTCGGGTGAATTTGATCATATTAAAATTACTTGCCCTTAAGGGTTCTTTGAACATAAGTGACCTAATTAATTCCAGTTCATTACAATACCCAATCCAGAATAGTTGATCCCCAAGTTGTGTCAAACATGAACTGCTTTATAAAAGCATCTTGTAGGCATCTAGGAATTACTCCTCTTCAGACCAAAACACCATCCTAATTTTCCCAATCACCTGCATGACAACCCCCCATGACTACTGCAACATTGCCCTTTTGACAAGCATTTTCTATCTCCCATTGTAACTTGTGGACCACATACTTACTACTGTTAGGAGGTCTCTGTACAATTTCCATCAGGGATTTTTTTTTACATTTGCTGTTTCTTAATTCTACCCACAGAGATTCTACACATTCCAACCCTAGGCCACCTCTTTCTAATGATTTTACTTATTTTACCAACAGAGCCACAGAATCTCACTACCTGCCAAGCAGAGCTCAATAGTTAATAAAAACAATAAAGGCAATAAACTCTTTCATCAATACTGACAGAGACGTTTTTTAATGAAGATACCTTGGTCCCATTTCAATCATTAAAATTTACAAAGATATATAAGAACTGAAATGACAACTTTAGAAAAGACTATTTACACTCAAACCCACTTAGACTGACACTACCTTGGACAGGAGGAGGAAGAGGAATAACACATGAAAAAAAATCACACAACAGTCAGATACAACTTCTAAGTATATATTTTTTTATCAAAAATAAACATTATTGAATGCTCCATGTGTGTAAATGCAATTGTGATAAGAAATACAGACCAGAAAACTTAAATGAGAGGCGAACTCAGAAAAATAAATCATTTATAGGGAAGAAAGCATTAACCAGTGCAATGTGTATGACCCTCCATGGGAGGCATCCCAACGATCTGAGCAGACTAGATGTTGACAAGGAAGCATCGAGCACCTGACTGAGATTTGGAGACCTCTTCCTAAAAACAGAGGGGTTCCTTGCAGAAATACAGAACAAGATGATGAACAAAAAAGAAAAAAAAAGAAAAAATACATACAATACAAACAAACAAGGCAATACAAGCAGAAAATGCAGAGAAACCAGACACAATCCAACACATTCTGGGATTCTGCAGCAGTTTAACTGAATCTGATTACTTATGCAGGTACAATCAAGTGGCAAATATCATTCACCAAAATCTTTCTTTAAAATACAAACTCATGAATGACCACAGTAACTTTATTAAGGCACCATAAATTCAAGCCTGATCCAGTTAGGGACAGAATCTCACAATTAATATGATAATCAATACATCATTGCAGATAGGATAATCTAAAATAAACATCCAGATATAACATAACAGGATAAACAAGCAGGAACAACTCCCTCAATGGAAATAACCATTCTCAACACACACATGTGCCTCGACCAATGGGGCACCTCACTACAGGCATTGTTTGTGTCATCAGTCAGACAAGCGAATTATTTTCTCTGCCAATTATCATCCAAATGTTGCTAGTCTGTCATTCGTTGTCACGCCCTGCTGCTGATTCCCTTCTCCTCATCATACGTTCTTACCCAGACCAACGACAAGAGCCCCAAACTCTGCCCTGTGCTGACCCGCCTTTGGTATCTGACCCTGCTCCATTGAACATCCAAGTAATGGTTTCCCATTCTGCTTTCAGTGTTTAGAGGACAGTGGTGCTTTCTAACAACCCTTTAGAAGCAGCGAAAATGACTCATAATGTGGAAATGATCCCTGAATAAGGGGATTAGCTCCCAATGTCATTCTTCCTCAGCCGAGAGATTTGACGGTCAAAGAACATCTCAGACAGAATTGCAGTCAGTTTGACTTCTTCAGTCTACAGAAAATTTAAGGGAAACCTCTTCACCCACAGAGTGGTGACTGGAACCTATCCCACAGGGGGAGCGGGAAGTGAAAAAAAGGGGAGGATTCAAAAGGCCTATCGTGGAACAAAATCCCTGGCATGGTCCAGCTGGCCTCAGCTGACTCTCTACTGTACACTAGTTGTGTTATGAACTCACTAAGTACCAAAGACAAAGTTCAAAATAGAATTGATTTATTTGTCACTTATGTAGAATATCAAACTCCAGTCCCATTAAAAGTGAATGTACAGCAGAAGGAACTCCTCCCATGCCCAGTGACCAGGGTGCAGAACTGGGTGTGGTGAGCAGCAGCAATAATTGCAGAGTTCAGCACCGGCAGTCACTCTCAAAATTGCATTCAGCAACGGTGATGGACAAATATCCAGCATGCAGCTTATTGAAACTTTCTCCCCAGTGTGAACCCGATAGTGTGTCACATGTGTAACATGCTGCAAGGTTTCACTACTCACATAATGGCCTCTCTGTAATGTTTCACTGCTGAGGTAATGGTTTCTCTGTAACAGCAATGTTTAGGTTACAACGAGAGATAACAGGGTTTTGGAGTGCAGGGCTATCCAATGAAAGAAATGTCCTTTCTTGTGAATCTGGAAGAGAGATTTTTGTGCTCTTTTTCTAGGGAGAGATGCGAAGACGTGAATGGAGAGAGTGGGCCCTTTATCTTTCTTTATTTTCTCAACTAACCCTATAGTCAAAGTAAGCATTCTAAAGCTCAATTGTTTAATCACATATTGTGTACTGTTTGTTATTTCGGGGTACTGATCTGTAACAGGGGATACATCACACAGCATCCACCCAAACGAGATTTCTTTTTGGCCGGCCTGTAGGGCTATCACCCCCTATAATAAGCTGCTAGCCGAAGCGAGAGTTACACAAGGTTAATTGACTCAGTGATTCGGTTCCCACAATCACAGCAGGTGAACGGCCTCTACCCGGTGTGAACTCGCTGGTGTCTCTGTAGGTCGGTGGACCGAGTGAATCCCTTCCCACACACTGAGCAGGTGAACGGCCTCTCCCCGGTGTGAACTGACTGGTGTGTCAGTAGACGAGATGACAGAGAGAATCCCTTCCCACAGTCTGAGCAAGTGAACGGCCTCTCTCCAGTGTGAACTCTCTGATGTACCTTCAGTTGAGATGATTCAGTGAATCCCTTTCCACAGTCTAAACAGGTGAACGGCCTCTCTCCGGTGTGAACTCTCTGATGTACCTTCAGTTGAAATGACAAAGTGAATCCCTTCCCACAGTCTGAACAGGTGAATGGCCTCACTCCAGTGTGAATTCTCTGATGTACCTTCAGTTGACATGACTGAGGGAATCCCTTCCCGCAGTCGGAGCAGGTGAATGGCCACTCTCCAGTGTGAACTCGCTGATGTACCTTCAGTTGAGATGACAGAGTGAATCCCTTCCCACACTCTGAGCAGGTGAACGGCCTCTCCCCAGTGTGAACTGACTGGTGTACTTGCAGGCTAGCTAACTGTGTGAATCCCTTCCCGCAGTTTGAGCAGGTGAATGGCCTCTCCCCTGTGTGAACTCGCTGATGTACCTTCAGTTTAGATGACGAAGTGAATCCTTTCCCACAGTCTGAGCAGGTGAATGCCCGCTCTCCAGTGTGAACAGACCAGTGCGCTTGTAGGTTGGAATACTGACTGAATCCTTTCCCACACTCTGAGCAGGTGAACGGCCTCTCCCCACTGTGAACAGACTGGTGTCGCAGTAGGTGAGATAACCGATTGAATCCCTTCCCACAGTCTGAGCAGGTGAACCGCCACTTCCCAGTGTGAAATGACTGGTGTCCCTGTAGGGAGGATGATTCAATGAATCCCTTCCCACAGACTGAGCAGGTGAATGGCCACTCCCCAGTGTGAACTGACTGGTGTCTCAGTAGCTGAGATGACAAAGTGAATCCCTTCCCACAGTCTGAGCAGGTAAACGGCCTCTCCCGGGTGTGAACTCGCTGATGTACCTTCAGTTCAGATGACCGAGTGAATCTCTTCCCACAGTCTGAGCAGGCAAATGGCCTCTCTCCCGAGTGAACTGACTGGTGTTTCTGTAGGTGACATGACGAAGTGAATCCTTTCCCACAGACCGAGCAGGTGAATGGCCACACTCCAGTGTGAACTGACTGGTGTCTCAGTAGGTGAGATGACAAAATGAATCCCTTATCACAAACTGAGCAGATGAATGGCCTCTCTCCAGTGTGAACTCTCTGATGTACCTTCAGTTGGGATGACCAAACGAATCCCTTTCCACAGTCTGAGCAGGTGAACGGCCTCTCTCCAGTGTGAATTCGTTGATGTCCCTTCAGTTGAGATGAGGAAATGAATCCCTTCCCACAGCCTGAGCAGGTGAACGGCCGCTCCCCAGTGTGAACTCGCTGGTGTGTCATTAGGTCACATGACCGAGTGAATCCTTCCCCACAAATTCAGCAGATGATCAGCCTCTGCCCAGTGTGAACTGACTGGTGTGCCCACGGGTGGGATGACTGACTGAATCCCTTCTCACCCACAGAACAGGTGAATGGACTTGTCCCAGTGTGAACTTGCTGATGTACCTTCATGAGATGACATTGAATCCCCACAGTCTGAAAAGGTGAGCAGCCTCTCCCATGTATAAAATGACAGGTGTGCCAGTCGGTCAGATGATTGAGGGAATCCCTCCCCACAGTCTGAGCAGGAAGGATGATTGAGTGAATCCCTCACTCCACTTCTTAAATACATGGACAGAGACAGCAAAACAGTGTTCAAGATTCCCACAGATAAATTCCTTGTTGTTGTTAACCTGAAAAAAGATTTATAAAATCCATCAATGGGTGTAGGACAACATTTCAGATTAGATTACTTGAGTTGTCAAGGTGTGATCTGGCATCACACTGTTACAGTGAAGTTTCACCCAAGTTGGAGAGAGAAATCATCTTCCAACTGGGCACGGTGATGGGATCTGGAATGACCATCAATCTCTCTGATGCTCTTCCTGTCTCTACAAGAATCGGGCATTTCTGCCATCTCCAATCTGTGACCTGGCTCAGTTTGACTCTCTCCACTGGTATTATTCCCTGTTCCCACTGAGCTGCATGGGTGCCTGGCCCCACAGTAACTGAAACACTCTCACAGAAATAGCCTTTGTTGACGTTCAGCTGAGAATGTCTTTCATGTACTGTTAATGTAAAGTGCCAGTTTTAAATCAATGTTAACATGCCCTGCCCAGATGAATGGTTGGTCTCCACAGCAGTTAAGAGGAATTGAATGAATATCAGTATTATTTCATGTTCTTGTCACAGTCATGGAAAAGTACAACAGAAACAGGCCCTTTGGCCCATCTAGTCTGTGTTGAACTATTTAATCTGGCTACTCCCATACCCTTAACATCCAGGTACCTATACAAAACTCTTAAATGCTGAAATTGAGCTCGCATGCACCACTTGTGCTGGCTGCTCATTCCACACCTGGATAACTGTCTGCGGGAAGAAGTTTCCCCTCTTGTTCCCCTTAACATTTCACCTTTCACCCTTAACCCATGGCCTCTGGTTGTAGTCCCACACCATCTCAGTGGTAAAAGCCAGCCTGCATTTACCTTATCTAGACCCTTCATAATGTTGGTACACCTCCATCAAATCTCCCCTTAATCTTCTCCATTCCAAGAAATAAAGTCCTGCCCTGTTCAATCTTTCCTTCTAATCCATCTCCTCCAGACCTGGCAACATCTTTGCGAATTTTCTCTGAAGTTTTTCAACCTCTTTTACATCTTTCATGTAGATTGGAGACCAAAACTGCACACAATACTCCAAACTAGGTCTCACCAATGTCTTGTACAATGTCAGCATAACATCCATCTCCTGTACTCAGTACTTTGGTTTACGAAGGTCAATGTGCCAAAATCTTTCCTTCCGTCCCTGTCGAACTGTGACACCACTTTCAGTGAAATATAGACCTGTATTCCAAGATCCCTTTCCTCTACAACACTCCTCCATGCCCAACCAGTCACTGTGTAAGAAGGTCCTACCACAGTAAAACACCTCACACTTGTCTGCATTAAATTCCATTTTCCATTTCTCAACCCATTTTTCCAGCTGGTCCAGATCAGCAAGCCATGGTAGTCTTCCTCATTGTCCACTACAGCCCAATCTTGGTTTCATCCACAAATTTGCTGATCCAGCTGACCATGTTAACATCCAGATTACTGATATAGATGACAAACAACACTAGATCCAGTACTGATCCCTGTGGCACACCAGTCAGAAAGGCAATCATCTGCTACCACACTCTAGCTTCTCCCAAAGACAGTGTCTGATCCAATTTACTATCTCATCTTGAACGTTGAGTGACTTAACCTTCTTGACCCACCTCCCATATGAAGCTTTGTCAAATGCTTTGCTAAAGTTGATGTAGAGAACATCCACCGCCTTTTCTTCATAAACTTTCCTGATAACTTCCTCGAGAGACTCTGTAAGATTGGTTAGACATGACCTACCATGCACAAAGCAATGCTGTCTGTCCTTAATCAGTCCACATCTATCTAAATACTTGCATATCCAGTTCCTGCACACACATTCCAATAACTGTCCCCCTACTGATGTCAATCTCACCAAAGTACAATTTCTTAGTTTATTTTTACAGCTTTTCTTGAACAGCGGATCGACATTGGTTGTCCTCCAATCTTCCAGTACCTCAACTGTCACTAAGGATGATTTAAATATCTGTGTTTGGGCCCCGACAATTTCTGCACTTGACTTCCACAGGGCCCCAGGTAACAACTTGTCAGGCCCTGGGGATTTATCCATGGCAATTTTCCTTAGGACAGCAAACACCTCCACCTCTGTAAACTGTACAAGGTCCATGGAGTTGATGCTGCTTTGCCTCACTTCTATAGACTCTGTGACCATCTCCTGAGTAAATACAGATGCAAAGATAATATTTAAAATATCCCCCATATATTTTGTCTCTTCATATGGATTACCATTCTGATCTTCCACAGGATTTATTTTTTTCCTTGCAATTTTTTTGCTCTGAACATATCTGCAGAATCCCTGAGGATTCTCCTTCATCTTCTCTGCTGGGGTAAACTCTTGCCTTCATTTATTTCTTTCATAAGTGTTCACTTGAATTCACTGTACTTCATAAGTACCCCATTTGTTCCTATCTGCCTGTACCTGGTATGCACCTCCTTTTTATTGATCTGGGAGATGAAACCCAAAGGGGTGATAGTGCTGCATGGTGGGAGGTGGGGGTAGGGGATGGATGTTTAAACCAAAGTCTCAGGGGGAATGGGAGCCTGAATAACAGAACAGATAGTGGAGGGGTTTTGGAGACAGATGTTGTTCAGACCTCAGACAAAGTCAGGAATGAAAAACGTTGAGCATGGTGCAGTGAATATGCTGAACCCTGTATATCTCAATACAAGGAGCAGCGTAGGAAAGGCGGATGTGTTCAGTGCATGGATCAACACCTGGAATTATAACACTAGGATTTGGCAACTGTGGACTGGGACAGGCTGCTTTATGGCAAAGGTGTGTTTGGTAAATGAGAGGCCCTCAAAGTGAAATTCTGAAAGTACAATGTGGGTATGTGCTTGTCAGAATAAAAGATACAGATAGAAACTGTAGGGAACCTTGGATTTCAAGAGATTTTGAGACCCTGGTGAAGGACAAAATGGAGTTGTATAACAGGGATAGGCAGGCAGGTTGTTACGGAGTATAAGAAATGCAAGAGAACACATAAGAAATAAATCAGGATGGCTAAAAGAAGGCATGAGATTCCCCTCGCAGAAAAGATGGAGGATAATCCTCAGGGATTCCAGATATAGAGTAAGAGCAGAAGGATTGCAAGGCAATCTGGAAGACCGGAATGGCAACCCACGTGTGGAACCAAAGCAGATGGAGGAGATCTTAATTTTTTTTACCTCTATTTACTCAGGAGATGGACACAGGGTCTATGGGTATGTTTGGAAAAGCAGCATTAAAATCCTGGTCCCTGTACAAATTAAAGAACAGGAGATGTTTGCTGTCCTGAGGCAGATGAGAGTGGATAAATTTCCAGGGCATGACAAGGTGCTCCCTCGGACCCTACAGGAGGCAAGTGCAGAAATTGTCGGGATCCCTAGCAGAGATAATTAAATTATCCTTGGTGATGGGGGGATGTACAAGAGGATTGGAGAACAGCCAATGTTGTTTCAATGAATGACACAAGGCAAAGAGTAGTTGTAGGTGGGTCATATTCTGCATGGAGGTCGGTGACCAGTGTTGTGCATCGGGGATCTGTTCTGGGACCACTACTCTTTGTGATTTTTATAAATGACCTGGATGAGGAAGTGGAGGGATGGGTTAGTAAGTTTGTTGATGACACAAAGGTTGGAGGTGTTATGGATAGTGTGGAGGGCTGTCAGAGGTTACAGTGGGACATGGATAGGATGCAAAACTGGGCTGAGAAGTGACAGATGGAGTTCAACTCAGAGAAGTGTGAAATGGTTTATTTTGGCAGGTCAAATATGATGGCAGAATATAGTATTAATGGTAAGACTCTTGGCAGTGTGAAGGATCAGAGGGATCTTGGGGTCCGAATCCATAGGACACTCAAAGCAGCTGCGCAGGTTGACTGTGTTGTTAAGAAGGTGTATGGTGTATTGGCCTTCATCAATCATGGAACTGAATTTGGGAGCTAAGAGGCAATGTTGCAGCTATATAGCACCCTGGTCAGACCCCACTTGGTGTGCTGTGCTCAGTTCTGGTCACCTCACTACAGGAAGGATGTTGAAGCCATACAAAGGGTGCAGAAGAGATTTACAAGGATGTTGCCAGGATTGGGGAGCAAGCCTTATAAGAATAGGTTGAGTGAACTCGGCCCTTTCTCCTTGGAGCAAATGAGGCTGAGAGGTGACCTGATAGAGTTGTACAAGATGATGAGAGGCATTGATCGTGTGGATAGTCAGAGGCTTTTTGCCAGGTCTGAAATAGCTGCCACAAGAGGACACATGTTCAAGATGCTGTGGAGTCGGTACAGAGGAGATGTCAGCGGTAAGTTTTTTACTCAGAGAGTGGTGAGTGTGTGCGACAACAGTGGTGGAGGCGGATACGATAGGGTATATTAAGAGGCTTTTAGATAGGTACATGGAGCTTAGTAAAATAGAGGGCTATAGGTAAGCCTAGTAATTTCTAAGTTAGGCACATGTACGGCACAACTTTGTGGGCCAAAGGCTGTAGGTTTTCTATGTTTCGCTGTTTAACATAGAACATAGAAGTCTACAACATATTACAGGCCCTTCAGCCCACAAAGTTGTGCCGACCATGTAACCTACTCTGGAAACTGCCTAGAATTTCCCTAATGCATAGCCCTCTATTTTTCTAAGCTCCATGTACCTGTCTAAGGGTGTCATAAAAGACCCTATTGTATTCACTTCCACCACCGCTGCTGGCAGTGCATTCCACACACCCACCACTCTCTGTGTGAAAAACTTACCCCCGACATCCCCTTGGCACACATTTTCAAGCAACCTAAAATTCTGTCCCCTCGTGTTAGCCACTTCAGCCCTGGGAAAAAGCCTCTGCCTATCCACATGATCAATGCCCCTCATCATCTTATACACCTAAAAACGGTTCTAAACATAATCAAGGAAATTATACATTGCTTTGAGGATTTGTTCAAAGCATACACAATTGTGAGGGTACAGATAGGGTAAAAGCAAGCAATTGTTTCCACTTAGGATGGATGTGATGATAACCAGAGGTCATGGGTAAGTGGGGAAGGTGAAAATTCAAGGGGAACATGTGGAAAAACCCTTCACTGAAATGGTTGTGAGTGTGGAATGAGATGCCAGCACAAGTGGTTCATGCCAGCTCAATTTCAGCATTTAAGTGGAGTTTGGATGGGTACCTGGGTGGTAGGGGTATGAAGGGCTGTGATCCCAGTGTAGGATGTTGCATCAGAGAGTTTAAAAATCTTCAGCATTGTCTGGACGGGCCAAATGGCCTGTTGCATGGAACTTCTCCATGTCCCTATGACAGAGAAGCTGGCCAAACTTGATTGGAAGGGGAGACTGGTAGGAATGACGATGGAGCAGTAATGGCTGGAGTTTCTTGGATCAATTCGGGCGCTGAGTGATCAATACATCCCAAAGAAGTGGAAGCATTGGAAAGGCAGGGGGACACAACCATGACTGAAATGAGAAGCCAAAGCCAACATAAATGCCAAAGGGAGGGTAAATAATAGTACAAAAATGATTGGAAAGTTTTAGAAACCAACAGAAGACAACAATCTCCGGATCCTGACAGGATATTCCCTGGGACGTTGAGGAAACTTAGTGTAGAAACAGTAGGGGCTCTGACAGAAATATTTCAAATGTCATTAGAAACGGGGATGGTGCCGGAGGATTGGCGTATTGCCCATGTGGTTCCATTGTTTAAAAAGGGTTCCAAGAGTAAACCTAGCAATTATAGGGCTGTCAGTTTGACGTCAGTGGTGGGTAATTTAATGGAAAGTATTCTTAGAGATGGTATGTATAATTATCTGGATAGACAGGGTCTGATTAGGAATAGACAGCAGGAATTTGAGCGTGGAAGGTCATATTTGACAAATCTTATTGAATTTTTTGAAGAGGTTACGAGGAAAGTTGACGAGGGTAAAGCAGTGGATGTTGTCTATATGGACTTCAGTAAGGCCTTTGACAATGTCCCACACGGGAGGTGCCAGACAGTAGTGGTGGATAACTGTCAGGTTGGAGGCCGGTGACTAGTGCTGTGCTTCAGGGATCTGTATTGGGTCCAATGTTGTTTGTCATATACACTAATGATCTGGATGATGGGGTGGTAAATTGGATTAGTAAGTATGCAGATGATACTAAAGTAGGTGGCATTGTGGATAATGAAGTAAGTTTTCAAAGTATGCAGAGAGATTTAGGCCAGGTAGAAGAGTGGGCAGAACAATGGCAGATGGAGTTTAATGCTGATAAGTGTGAAGTGCTACATTTTGGTAGGAATAATCCAAATAGGTCATACATGGTAAATGGTAGGGCATTGAAGAATGCAGTAGAACAGAGTGATCTAGGAATAATGGTGCATAGTTCCCTGAAGGTGGAATGTCATGTGGATAGGGTGGTGAAGAAAGCTTTTGGTATGCTGGCCTTTATAAATCAGAGCATTGAGTATAGGAGTTGGGATGTAATGTTAAAGTTGTACAAGGCATTGGTAAGGCCAAATTTGGAGTATTGTGTACAGTTCTGGTCACAAAATTATAGGAAAGATGTTAACAAAATAGAGAGAGACAGAGAAGATTTACTAGAATGTTACCTGGGTTTCAGCACCTATGTTACAGGGAAAGGTTTAACAAGTTAGGTCTTTATTCTTTGGAGAGTAGAAGGTTGAGGGGGGACTTGATAGAGGTATTTAAAATAATGAGGGGGATAGATTGAGTTGACGTGGATAGGCTTTTTCCATTGAGAGTAGGACAAATTCAAGGAAGAGGACATGATTTGAGAGTCAGGTGGCAAAAGTTTCAGGGTAACACAAGGGGGAATCTCTTTACTCAGAGAGTGGTAGTTGTGTGGAACGAGCTTCTAGTAGAAGTGGTAGAGGCACATTCGGTATTGTCATTTAAAGTAAAATTGTATAGGTATATGGGCAGGAAAGGGATGGAGGGTTTTGGGCTGAGTGTGGGTCAGTGGGACTAAGTGAGAGTAAGCGTTCAGCACAGACTAGAAGGGCTGAGATGGCCTGTTTCCGTGCTGTAATCGTTATATGGTTATAACTAAAATAAAGATCAGGTATGCTCAGGGCACTGAATTATGATTTGTAGTCACTAATGAGTCTTGGTTGCACCTACCAGTCTGAGGCATTTACAGGAATAAAATATCCGGGGCCACCATATCTTTTGAAAACCAAGGTTCCCTGCACCAGTTACCTTTCAACTTTTAATTTTGCAGGCACATACAAACTCCACAGATTCAAAATTCCACTGCTGAAGGACTCCCATTTACCAAGTACTCCTTCGACAGAAAACATCCTGACCCAGTCCATTCTTCAGATCCTTTCTGTTAACATCCAAATTGACCTTTCTCCTATGTAGAATCTCAACCTGTGTCCCAGACCTCTCTTTTTTCCATATTTACTTGGAATCTCATGGCATTATGATCACTAAATACAAAGTGTTCCCATACACTAATTTCTGTCACTAGCCCTGGATCATTCCGTAATAGCATATTGCACACTTCTATGTTGGGAATTCTACATACTGATTAAGGACACATTTGCCAAATTCTACCCCAGCTAGTCCTTTTGCAGGATGGGAGACACAGTCAATATTTGGAAAGTTAAAATCGCTTACCATATCAACCTTTGTTTCTTGGCATGGTCTGTGATCTACCTACACATTTGTTCCTCTAGGGGACTCCGCCTCCCAGCTATGGACATGTCGGACACAGCCGCTTCTTGTCCGTCTTTAATCTCTCCCTTTTCTGATTTATACTTAGAAATTTCAACTTTATTCAGTCGGATCAGATATAATTATGGCCACTCTCAGAAGCGCCATAAGAAATACGGACCTGGGCAATGGGAAAATTAAGAAAACTGACGAATTCTCGGAGGAACCCACTCCTGGGTAAAGAGACTAAAATCTCAAATCAGCAATATCAGCATTGAGATAACTCAACTAAAAGAGAAATTCGAAGGAAAAGTCGACTCTTTGAGCCTTGATCTTAAAGAGGTTAGTCTAAGTACTTTGGACCTTTCCTCTCGTTTGGAAAAAGCCCAACAACGGATCATTGATCTTGAAGCTCGATCACATCGGAACAATATTCGAATTGTTGGATTAAAAGAGAAATCAGAATTGGCCGACACACTGGATTATTTCGCAAAAAATGCTTCAGTCTTTATTTCCAGAGGTTTGCTGACAGCCTTCAGATATCAAAATGGCTCACAGAATCGGCACTTTAAAATTTTTGGATCAAGGTAAAAACAGACATATTGTTGTGCGTTTTCTCCATTTCAGAGACAAAGAACGTATTATTAAGCTTGTGAGAAAAAAAAATCTTTTCAGTATCTGAATTCAGACATTCGCTTTTTTGAAGATTTTCCACGTGAAGTTGTGTTTTTTGTATTTATTAAAATTTTAGAAAATTACAAAAAATAAATGTGACGATAAAATAGTGAGAAAAATAATATTAACCCTCCCCTTAACCCTTATCTAAAGAAAGAAAAAAAAAGAGAGAAAGATTGCCTGGATATCGGAGGATCCCCACATGCTCCATGGAGTTCAAAATAATTTTAATATTTATTTTTACTTTCCCCAATCACTTTATAATTTTATCTTCAAAGGACCTATGTATTTAATCCTATCTTTTGTCGGTATGGGAGCCAAATTTTCAAAAATATATCATACTCATTTCTTAGATTGTATGTAATTTTTTCAAGTGGAATACAACTATGTATTTCATTATTCCAACAATCCATAGTTAAATATAAATCAGATTTCCAAGTAACTGCGATAACTTTTTTGGCTACTGCCAATGCAATTTTTATAAATTTTTTCTGACACTTATTCAATTTAAGTTTCGGTATTGTCCCTTCAATGTCTCCTAATAAAAATAATACTGGACTATGTGGTAGTTGTACTCCAGTAATTTTTTCCAATAAAAGTCTTAGATTTATCCAAAATGGTTGAATTTTAAAACAAGACCAAGTAGAATGTAAAAAAGTACCAATTTCTTGATTACATCGAAAACATTGGTCAGACATATTTGAATTTAATCTATTTATTTTCTGTGGTGTTATATATAATTGATGTAAAAAATTATATTGTATTAATCTGTCAAACATTTATTGTATTTCTCATACTATCAGAACATAATCTTGACCAGTTTTTTCCATCAATTTTAACATTCAAATCAGATTCCCATTTTTGTCTTGATTTATGAATTCCTGATTTAATTGTCTGTTTTTGAATCAAATTATACATACAATATGTAAATTTTTTAATCTTTCCTTTTTGAATTAATATTTCTATTTCACTAGATTTTGGCATCAACATTGTTTGACCCGACTTTTCTCGTAAATAAGCCTTTAATTGCAAATAACAGAAAAGAGTGTTATTTGATATTTTATATTTATTTTTTAATTGATCAAACCACATCAATATACGTTCTTCAAAACACACATCTATATATTTAATCCCCTTTTGGAACCAATTATGTAAAAGTTTATTATCCATTGTAAAAGGAATAAGCCTATTTTGAATTAAAGTTCTTTTTGCTAATAGAGATTTCTTTATCTCATTGTCCATATTTACCTTATTCCATAAATCAATCAAGTGTCTTAATATAGGAGATTTTTTTCCCCCGTATCCATTTGGATTCCCATTTATATATAAAATCTTCTGGTATGTTTTCTCCTATCTTATCTAATTCTATTCTAATCCATGCCGGGTTTTCTTCATCAAAAAAAGACGCAATAAATCAAAGTTGATTTGCTTTATAATAATTCTTAAAATTTGGAAGTTGTAACCCTCCTAAATCAAATTTACATATCAATTTTTCCAATGATATTCTTGACATCTTTCCTTTCCAAAGAAATTTCCTTACATATTTATTCAGTTCTTGAAAATACTTCTGAGGTAATTGTATTGGTAAAGTTTGAAATACATATTGCAATCTAGGAAATATATTCATTTTTACAGCATTAACTCTACCTATTAATGTTATTGGTAACATCATCCATTTATCAAGATCCTCTTTTATTTTTTTTAATAATGGCAAATAATTTTGTTTATATAATTTTTTTTACATCATTATCAACTCTAATACCTAAATATTTTATCTCATTTATTGACCATCAAAATTGAGTTACTAATCAACATTGATTATAATTTCCTTTGGTAAGGGGTAAAATTTCACTTTTATCCCAATTTACTTTATACCCTGATACTTTCCCATATTCTTCCAATCTAAAAGATAATCTTTGCAAAGATTGCAATGGGTTTGTTAAATAAATCAAAACATCATCAACAAATACATTAATCTTATATTCCTCTTGATCAACGGTAAAGCCCCCAATGTCTAATTCTGTTCTAATTAATTCAGCTAATGGTTCTATTGCCAATACAAATAAAGCAGGTGATAATGGGCAGCCTTGTCCAGTTGACATCGTTAAGCAAAATGGTGTTGAAATCTGACCATTTGTAACTACTTTAGCTTGAGGATTAGTATTTAAGGTTTTAATCCATTGTATAAAAGATTTTCCTAACTCATATTTTTCCAATACCTTAAATAAAAAATCCCATTCCAATCTATCAAATGCTTTTTCTGCATCCAAAGCAACTGCCACACTCATTTCCTCTCTTTTTTGTGCCAAATGAATTATACTAAGTAACCGGGTTATATTATCCATTGATAATATAACAGGAACATAAAGATTCTGTACCCTCAAAATTTTACCTTTAAATGCAGATGTGAACTTTCCACTCTTCAGGACATTTACAAAGACAGTTGCGCAAAAAGGCCCGAAGGATCACCCCAACCACAAACTGTTCCAGCTGCCACCATCCGGGAAACGGTATCACAACATAAAAGCCAGGCTCTACAGGCTCTGGGACAGCTTCTTCCACCAAGTTATCAGACTGATTAGTTTATGCTGATACAATTGGATTGACTGTCCTTACTATAATTACTATATATTACACATTGCACATTTAGATAGAGAAGTAATGTAAAGATTTCTACTCCTCAGATATACGAAGGGTATCAGTCATTTCAATTCACCCTCTCCACTGTCTGTTCTGGCATTCTGACTCCACTTTAGTTTAACCACCACCCCCCCAGCAAACACTAGCACTAGCAAGCCTTACCACTAGGATCTTAGACCTTTGTTAGTTTTAATTCCCTAACAAGCAAATCAGCTATCAGCCCTTTGACATTCCTCTGTGAGGTAATCCCCCTTAACAGTTTCTAAAGTGTTCTACCTGTTGTTACAGGGGATGGCCAGAAGAGTACTCTGTGATGGCTATTTAACCTCTATCCCCTTCCTGACTGTCACGTAGTTCCGTGTCCTGCACCTTGGGTGCAACTCATCTCTCTTCTTGTCATATCTATCAGCCCCTCCAACTCCCGGATGATCTGGAATTCATGCATTTCAAGTTCCAACTCCCTGACGTTCAGGGCTACAAGCTGCAGCTAGATGCACAATTTGTAGGTGAGGGCATCAGGGGCACTGGAGGTCTCCCCACCTTCCCACCAATGTCCCCTCTAATTTGTAATGTCGAAAAATCTTGTGCTGTGCAATTTTTACCCACTGACAACATGTGTACACTGAATTTTAAATAGAGAGGTATTTATTTTAACAGCTAGCAAAACACTGTTAATCAGAACTTTGATCTCCTCTAGGTTTGATTGAGTTCATCTGCACTCTCACACAGCCTGTGCAGCAGGACTGCAGAGGATAATGAAGGATTTTCTCACTCCAGCTTTTGCACACCATCCATATCTGATTTGCTTGCTAAATGATGATTTAAAAAGTCAGATTTCCAAGTATCACTCCACTTCCTCCCACTTGCAAATTCTCCAACAACTTCTGCATCGCCACAATACTCACAGGTAACACCAGTTTCTGTATTGTACATAAATATTTCCCCTGAACCCTCCACCTGACGGTGTTGAACTCATTGTTGGCAATGCCAGTGAATATGATGGGAAGGGCACTGACTGGAGTCTGGCAGCTTTGTGATGTGAAAGATACTTGTTGCCCAGGGCAAAAGTGTTTGATATCATTATGTACCCAGACAGAATGGATCAAAACATGTTCTCACCGGTACAAAAGTTCAGAACAACAGGAGATAGAACAAGCAATACACATAAAATGCTGGAGGAACTCAGCAGGCCAGACAGCATCTATGGGAAAGAATACTAATTCTGAGTTCCTCCAGCATTTTGGATGTGTTGCTTGGATTTTCAATGTCTGCACATTTTCTCTTGTTTGTGATTGGAGGTAGAACAAAGGTGATTTTCTCATTTGGTGATGTAAAAGATTTTGTTCCCTTTCTCCGAGTTCCTAATCCTTGCATTCAGAAAGCTGGAGCTCAGCTCATCGGTTCCCACTCCCTCATCAACTGGAAGCTCCCCGGGGCTGAGAGAGAGGGAAAAGAACAGAACTGTCCCGGGGTTACGGTGGTCCGGAATCCAGAGCAATTGCCCCGAATTCGGGGCTGAAAGAACGCGCCACGATTTCTTTCTTACCTGGAGCCGAAATCCTGAGGCCTTTTGTGTACTGCGCATGCGCGATATTCGGGAGCACCCGCAATCCTGACGCCTGCGTATTCGATCGGTGCTTCAGTGACGGCGAAAATTGTGACGCAGAGCATTCTGGGTAATCACGGTGCCATTAAAAGTTTCTGCAAGCTCCGGTTCCATGCCTATACCTCAGGTTTTTTATTGTGTAGAAAACTCAGCAGCTCTTTTAACGCAAAAATACAGCTCCCATAAACAATGTACTTAATAACAGCAACCTTTCCGCATGTCTAATGCCGAAGGAGAACATTCTTACAAATGCAGTTTGGAAACACAGGAGATTCTGCTGTTGCTGGAAATATAGAAACGCACACACACAAAATGCAGGAGGAACTCTGCAGTTCAGGCAGCAGGTAAGCAGAGGAGTACTCAGTCTAGACATGCTAAAGGGGGTCAGCCTAAACGTTGTCTATTTATTCCTCTCTGCACTTGCTGCCTGATCTGATAATTTCCACCAGTATTTTGCAGAAATTAACCATCCTTTTGCTTTTCGATCGACCAGTTTCAAAATGTTTCGGATCTTTCATTTGTAGCCACATCCTGCTGGTCTGATTCCTCTTCTTCCTACTCCTTGTAAATCCTAAGCCCCATCTCTTTCTGGGGCCCCAAAGCCCTGACTCAAGCTGGCAACTCTTTGGTTTCTGACTCTGCTTCATCGAACATTCACTCTCTAGTCTGCTGTCAGAGTTTGGAGGCGCATTGCAGCAACCCAGCTGTCTGAGGCACAATCCTTTGAAATGAGTGACAATGACACAAAACTTTGAAAAGAGCAGGGAAGGAGTTTAACCACCTTAGTCCAGAGCTCTGAAGAACGTTAAAACCACAGTAAGCTCATCTGAAATGGCTAAATGAGGGGGCATGGTTTTAAGGTGCTTGGAAGAAGTTGCAAAGGATATGTCAGAGGTAAGTTTTTCCACACTAAGTGTGGTGGGTGGGTGAAATGCACTGCCGGTGACAGTATTGGAGTGGGATACAATAGGGTATTTTAAGAGATTCCTAGATTGTTACATGGACCCTAAAAAAATTAGAGGGCTATGCGGTAGGGTAATTGTAGGCAGTTTCTGGTTGGCACAACATTGTGGGCTGAAGGGCTTGTGATGTGTTCTAGATTTATATAATTCCTTGAAAATCAAGGGAAATCTTTTCTCTGACCGAGTTTTGACTAGTTGCAACCTGTCATCACAGAGCGAGTGAGGGGGGAGCGGCAGGGATAGATTTTAAAATACTGATATGGAACAGAAACATGGGCAGGGACAAAATGGGCCGAGTGGCCTCATTAGTATTCATTGTGAGTGTGGTAGAGACAGTAAGTACCTGAGAAACGGGATTTGATACAGAACCGATTTATCTTTCACAGTTCCACTATATTAAACACCAGTCAAGTTCAAGGCTAACATCAGCAGAACAGACTCCTCCAATGCTCAGTGACCAGGGTTCAGTCCTGGATGCGACGAGCAGCCACAAGAACTGCAGAATCTGACAGTAACAGTCCCTCATGATCCTGCAGCTGCCTTCAGTCACCGTGAAGGTTAAACATTTAACACGGAGCTGACTTGAACTTCCTCCCTGATGTGAAGTTGATGGTGTTGCCGCAGCTGGGATGATTGAGTAAAACTCTTTGCTCACTCCGGACAGAAATGTGGCCTCTATTTATTTTCAAATCACTGGAGCATCACAAGGTGGGTTAACTGAATGACTCGCTTCACCCACACGGAGCTGGTGAACGGCCGACTGAATCCCTTCCAAAATGAGACCCAGTGAATGATGTCACAATGCTGCAACGTCATGGCAATGTATCCTATCAAATCACGGACATGGACACGTGTTCCGTTTCTCCTTGTAGCGAGTGGGGCGCTGTCTTCTCCAGCATCTCCGCCTCCACAATGAAGGATCGGTGGTATTCAAGCGCTGGTAAACTGGCAGATACAGTGGAACCAACGTGCTGTTGTGTTTGAGATTCCCATACACAAAAAGTGTACAGAAGTTTCTGCACTTTTAAAAGTTTACAACGCACGTCAGTGGGTGAAGGACAACATTTCAACTCAGATAATTTTAGTCTCCATGGTGCCTTCAGAAAGAAAACAGTCACAGTTCAAAACAATTTGGAGGAACAAGACTTCACCTTCTAACTGGCCACAGTTCCGGCATCAGGCACAATATCAAACTCTCTGCTTCCCTCTGAATCAAAATGATCATTCCTCCCCTTCATCAGTCTGTGACTTGGCTCAGTTTGTCTATCTCCTTCCCATTCTGAGCATGCGCCACACACTCACTGAGATCACATTTTATTTACACGGCTGCGACTAGAGACTTTCTGATTATTGTGTCCCTCCTGGCATTTGACGGTGGTAAACTCAGAGACAGCAATGCTACTGAACCTCAGGAGTAAGTGATTAGGATTTTTCGTTGGAGATCAATAGACTGCCGGTAGTGTGTGTGTGGTCGTTCTCAGACTGGAAGGAGGTAGCGTTTGGAGTACCCCAGAGATCAGTCCGTGACCACAGTTGTTCACAGTTTAATGTCCTGGCGGAGGCAGCGAGATGTGAGATGTCCCAGTCTGCTGGTGACGCAGAACGAGTGGAGTTAGGGAACGGGAGGCTATTCACATGCAATTTCATAGCTTTGCAATCAGTACATAGTGCTTTGTTGAGACTGTACCTGGAATATGGTGTAAAATCCGGCTCCCCATACTAACACGGGTTAGACAGACTAAAGAACAAACTGCCGGAGGAACTCAGTGGGTCGGGCAGCATCTGCGGAGGGAAATGGACCGTCAACATTTCGGGCCGAGACCCTCCCTCTGGACTGAGAGTGGACGGGAAATAGTCGGAGAAAAGAGGTGAGGGGTGGAGATGGGGCAAGAGCTGGGGAGTGAGAGGTGGATCCAGGTGAGGGGGAGGTGGAAGTTGGAAATACTGACAGGGGTGGGAGGTGAGTGTTTGGGGCAACATCGGGCTGCAGAAGATGGAAATTAATTCCATAGAGGATTTACAAAGAGGTTAGAGAGTATTTGTTATAGAGAGTGCAATGAAGATTCACCAGACTGATCCCTGGAGTGGTGTGTCATCATATGAAGAAAAATCAAATGCGATAACCCTTTCATTTAGAGAATCGAGAACTGAGAGGTGAACACATTGAAATGCACAACATCATTACCGGTTGAACCAGGAATCCCAGTCTCTGAAAACGGGGGTGGACTGTCTGGGATTAAGATGAGGGGAAATGTCTCTACACCGAGGGTGATGAATGTCTGTAAATCCCCACTACAGAGGGCGGTGAAGACTCGGTGACCTTCCTCGCATAAAACAGAGGCCGGCATTTGTGTGGGGACTGAAGGAATCGAGGAAACGAGGATCGGGCCGAAAGATATGGCTGAGATGGGAGATCAGTCGCCATCTTGTTGCTAGTTAGAGGGGCTGAATTGTCTCCTCGTGCTGTTTCTCACTTGATGTTTCGGTTCCTGTCCAGTGAGGTTCCAGAGAAATGTGAATAGAAATGAGTGTTTATAAACAAAACTGATTTAAATGAAACCTGCATATTTCCGGTTTGGGTCTGAATTTTGTGTCTGGGGTGGGAATGGAATGCCTAACTCTGTAACCAGTTGGGTGGAGGGGTGGGGACGGGGAAGATATAGAGGGAAAATTAAAAATGTATCTGACGTAAACATGAAATAATGTGGGAAATAATGAATTAACGTGGGGAAATGCAGCATGGGTCGGGCAGAGTGTGAGGGACGAGGAGCAGAGTCACTTGATCACATGGGCGACCCTCCACCGTCACCTGAACCCGTTTTACCGCGTATCCGCAGTATCTGCGGGTTTGTTTCCGAGGCTCCGCCCGTTTGACGCGCTGACGACATCGCGCAAGCTCAGTCCTTGATGATCGGTGTTTCTCTCGTTCTTTGTGGAAGCGGGTCGGTGGAGGGATCGGAATCGGAAGAGGGTCTTTGCTCTTCGGGGCGTGGAGCCGGGGACGGATTATTCTCTGCCGGGCGACACCAACAATTTCCCTTCGGTGAGTACTGGAGCCGGTCTCGAGAGCGGAGTTCTGATGTCCCGTAAACTTTCCCCAACTCAAACAAGAGAAAATCTGCAGATGCTGGAAATCCGAGCAACACGTACAAAATGCTGGGGGAACTCAGCAGGCCGGGTAGCATCTAGGAAGAGAGTACAGTCAACGTTACCGGCCGAAACCCTTCGGCGGGACTGGAGAATAAAAGGTGGGGGTGGGGAAGGGAGAAGGAAACACAAGGTGATCAGTGAAACCTGAAGGGGGAGGGGATGAACTTTCCCGAACTGGCGGCCTCGCCCCGCTTCCTTCACAGAATCTGCCGGGGTCGGTCCGGGTTGTGAGACCTTCACACCGAACCGTCTGAGATGAGCCGCCGCTCAGCCCCTGTTGTTCCGGTCCGATTAGCAGGATGACGTTAAACATGTTTCTCTATTGTTACTGACAGAGAATTGCATATTTATGTTCCGTGTGTTATCTGAATGTACTTGCCTGTGATGCTGCTACACGTCAGTGTTTCCCTGTGCCTGTACCTACCCGTACTTTCTCACTTGGCAACAAATTCTACTGGACTTGAGAAAGCGCAGTGAGATTTGATTAGTGATGATCATCTTGGCAGCTCGGTGAGTGGAATGTCGGGAGACAGGACTCTGTTAAATGCAAAACCCTGAGCAGTGTCGATGATCAGAGGGATCTTCAGACTCATCGCTGCCTGAAAGATCTGCACAAATTGATCAGGTGGTTAAGACGGCAAATGGCGTGATAGTCTTTATTAGTTGAAGCATTGAGTTCAAAAGTCGGGAAGTTGTGTTGCAGCTTTATACAACTAGTTAGACCACATCTGGAGTGTTTCATACAGTTCTGGGCGCCCCCACTCTCGGAAGGATGTCGGGGCTTTGGAGAGGGTGTGGAAGAGGTTTACCAGGATACTGCCTGGATTAGAGGGCATGAGCTATAACGAGAGTTTGGACAAATTTGTTTTGATTTCTCCAGAGCGGCGCTGGCTGGGGTGAGACTGGATGGACGTTTAAAAGATTGCCAGAGGAATAGATAGAGTGAAATACGAAATCTTTACCTAGGGGTTGAAATGTCCAATACATTTAAGGTGAGAGGAGATGTGAGGGGCAAGTTTGTGGCAGACATCCTACCCTGCAAAAACTAATTTCAGGGAGGTAGCACCACCACCCCCACCCCTCACAACCCCATAAGTCCTCACCTCCCCCCATCGACCTCCAAGTGTGTATGCATACAGGAGATTTGATTATGAAAGAGCACAACAATTTATTAGATCACATATTGAATCTATTTACACACACACATATATGTATATATGTGTAAACATATATATATGTGTGTATATATATGTATATGTGTGTGTTTATATGTATGTATATATATATATATGTTCCTTGTAGAGTATTTTGTAGGCAGTCTCAATGCTAATAACTAAATACTAATGCAAAGAGCTTTTCTATTTTGCAAACATTCCTTACACTGTGATGTGGCTTGCATGGCAAATTAGAGCATTTTGCCAGAAGTTTTAATCTCACAGCATTCTGTATTAATGAAATTGTTAATTTTGCAAGACATCAGATTCGCAAGTGTTTTGTGAGACAGCTGACTTCTGAATTCTGCCTTAATGTGACACGCCATTCTGAGTGCAATTTCTACTTCACAATCAGAATTTGGCAGCACCAAAATCAGCTTCATCAACTGGCAAAGCTCTTTGAATCTCAACTGTCCTGTGCTCACAGATTTTACTTTGGACAGCTTCCCCTAGAACTAATCAACTGGCAAACTTTTGTAGTTTGACACCAGTCCTTCAAGGTTAGTTGAGACACTGAACAGAACCGATGGACAATAAAAGAGAGAGAGAGGTCGACTGTAAAGCCCACCCACAGAGAAAACTGATAGGTCTACTTAGCACAAAGAGAGACTAATCAGGATGTCTCTCTCCCTCTTGCTGGCTCACTCTCAAAAAGATCGTTTCCCGGATATTATATGTAATTTCTGGGCATCAGGGAGCCGCTGTCAATATGTGGGAGACTCCCAGAACTTCTGGGATAGGTGAGATGTCTATAGAATGGGAGGTTAGTTGGGGTGCTCTGCTTGGGTTGGGAGTCCCCACCGGTTATGTGTTCACATTTGCCCCTCCCATTTAACTGCAGATGGGCAGCATCTGCGTGTCTGTTTCTGCCCCTCCCTCTGGATGATGTAACAATCATTGTGCACATGCTCACAGTCTTCGGATGGATGGTGATTTCCTTTCCACTCAGTGCTGAAGTGGATCGTCTGCGGGATCAGGAGGGATCCTCACTTCCTGGATCACGGTCTGTGGGTTGAAGATATCACTTTCCCATCGGTGAGTATTGAGACCGATCCCGAGCGGGGAGATCCGATGTTGGCCGTGAGCCCCAAACTGAGGGCGAGTTACTCATTTATTTTCCAGTTATCTGGGCTCATCAAAAATATGTCGGCTTCACTGAACCTGCATTGAATGATCCAAACCAGGAGCCCAGGCTGTCTTTTTCCGCAGAATTGAAATGGAAGTCCTGCCGACAGGTCACGTGAGGCTGTTTACTGCAGATCTGCCCCACCCTCTGCTTTGTGACGTAAGATCATGTGGTGTGTGCACACAGTTCCCAGATGGGTGGTGATGCTTCCTCCATGTTGTGTTGGGGAGATCTGATGTTGGCCACTGAGTCCTGTTAACTTCCCCCAACTCACCTCGCTTCCTGAGGCTCCTTGCATTTGTCCTGAGCTTTATGGCTGTTGTGTCTTCTCCCTGATTGGGGTGGATGAAAAAGGAGAACATCCCAAATTGTGGGGATCGTGTGAATAGTCAGAAGCATTTTCCCAGGGCTGAAATGGTTGCCACAAGAAGACACAGGTTTACGGTGCTGGAGAGTAGGTATAGAGGAGATGTCAGGGGTAAGATTTTTGCTCAGAGAGTGGTGAGTGCTTGGAATGGGCTGCCAGCAGCGGTGGTGGAGGTGGATACGATAGGGTCTTTTAAGAGACTTTTGGATAGGTACATGGAGCTTTGAAAAATGGAGGGCTATGGGTAAGCCTAGCAATTAATGTAGGGACATGTTTGGCACAACTTTGAGGTCCGAAGTGCCTGTATTGTGCTGTAAAATTTCTATGATACTATGTTTCTATTTTTGATTTCAATGCCTGCTTTACCAAGGGACTAGGAAGTCTAGAAAGAGATCTTTGAGGGGAGAATGGTTTCTGTAATATGTTGTTTAGTATCCAAAGGTCTCTGCTGTTCCTCACAGTCATGGGCAGAGCAGTTACCATGCAGAGCATGAAGTGTCCGGATGGGAAACTTTCTATGGTGTGTTGATAAAAATTTGGTGAGGGTCAAAGTATATATGGCAAAGTTCTTGCTGTTTGTTTAAACTTTGTCATTTTAGAATATTTTATACAGTAGTATGTACTATTCATTCAGTATCTGTGTATTGCTGGAGGATCATCAGTGATTGTCCTTGAACCCTTCTCCCACCTGGTTCCATCTGCTCATTCCCAGCCCATCTTGTTCAACCTCTGTCCAGTCTCTCTCTCCCCCAGCTTCAGTGATGTATATCAAGCATCTGGGGCAAACTTGGTCCACCCTATATCCCATTATCTCAATGTTATATATCAGCAATCTTTCTTCTAACCCTTGTCTTCATTGTGAAGTGTTCTTTTGCACCTTTGGTCTTGCTGAGTTATTTCCAGAATTGGTTTTTGTTAGCTGGAATGCCAGAGGGTCATCAGGTACCAGTTCTGTTGTGCATTGTTTTCAAACTGTGACTGTCAGCAAAGAGTACTAGAAGAGTTGGTACTTGGGCTATAATCCCATGATCGGCATTCCCAGCATATGGAACTGTCGGTGTTTTGGCTTTGAGATTGGTTAGTGCTTCTATAGATGGCGCTGGATGGTCATCCTTCTGAAATGAAGCAGAAATTTTGAGCAGCTGGATATTGGTTGTAGGGAAATCCCTGATTGCACTACCCAGTGTGAGATGCAGGGACATTGTGTGAGAATCTCAGGGTCGGTGAGTGGCAGATTCAGTTGTGTGACTCTGTGAGGATGGGTCCTGGGATATCACAGTTTTTGATCCAGGTAAAATGGACCTGGGGATCGAGCTGCTTGGGCTTATGAGGTGTTGAATGAGTATTTCTTGTTGGGATCAAGCGTTTGTTACTGGAGTTCCTTTGGAAGCAATGACTGCTAATCTGAGGAGAGGATTAGTTCCCATTCCATTCTCACAGGGACAGGCTGTGAGTAAATGGGCTGCTTCATGTTTACAACAGTAGAAAAAGACCATGAGTATTGTGTTCAATCTATGTTTGGAAATCTGCCCCCCCCCCCCCCCCCCCACTGTCACAAGTCTGTCACTCGGTGGAAGTCAAGTTGCTGGAGATCTGCACTAAAAACTGAAAATGTTTTGAAGTCATTCTGACAAAATGTTATTAACCTGAATTGTTAAGACTGTTCCTCTCCCCACAGCTGTTCCTTACCTGCTGAGCGTTTCTGGTAATTCCAGTTTCTTTTAATTACACTCACCCTGGAATGGTTTATATTTCCTGAAATGGACCTGTTTTAACCTGGAAATGGATCATTCTGTGATAGTAGAACAGTAAAAAAAAACACAGCTTTTACCTGTAACATAATCCTGGTACCAATCCGTCTGTTCTTCCTGGAAATGTGTTCAGTACAGTTGTTGCTAATGAGGTTTAGAAGAGTAATCTCAGGAATGACTGGCTTTATGTATGAGGAGTATTTGATGGTTCTGGACCTGTGCTCAATGGAGTTCAGAGGGACAGTGGGGGCTGATTGGGGAATGTATGGTTAAGTAAACCTATCGAATGCTGAAAAGCCCGGATACAGTGGACACAGAGAGGATGTTTCCATTAGATGGAGAGCCTGTGATCTGGCAGCACAGTCTCAGAATAAAGTTGTTCCCTTTAAAACTGAGAATTATTGTTTTGTTGAAAAGATGTCTGATCTATGTAATTTGTTGCTGCAGAGGTTGGTTGAGGCTGCCATTTGGGTATATTTATGACAGAGATTAATATACTCATGATTGCTAAGTAGTTTCAGGGTTACAGGAGGAAGGCAGGAATATGGTGTTGGAATGAAAATCTGCCATGTTTTCATCTGCCCAGTGGTGGGGCAGACCAGCTGGATCGAATCACCTAATTCTGTTCCTGTGTCTTATGTCTTACCATGACTGAATGATGGCTCCTTCTTATCCCATATCGTTTTGTGACGTGTGACGGACAATGAAAGATTGTTCACTGAGATCATTATATGTGCCTTCAACGTTTAAATTTCAGCGAGTTTTGTTGTTAGTAACATTAAGCAGAAACGTTTGGTTCTCTTTTCTATTGTTAAAGTGCTTCATTATCTTTCATGTTAAAGTTAGACCTGCGGTGAGAGATTTATTGGAAGAAAAACCCCAACTGGAAGCAAACCACGACTGAAGACGAGGGAACATCAACAAGTGAACCAGCCCGAGGATTGAGAGCATCAACTGGAGAGAACCCATCTGACTCAGAGAATCCAGTGATTCAGTCAGGAGAAAGTTTGGTGAGTCTCATTTACTCAAACACTGGTCCTTTAGACATTACATACCTGTAAATGGAAGGTAGGAAACAGTTGGAGTGAGACTGAATGTGCCCAGAAGAACCAGTTATGCCTCTGTCAGATCCAGTTGCAATCACTCCAGGTCTGGTAATGTGCTTCCAGCAGCCCAGCCCTTTAAAACCACTCCCATTCTGTGGAAGTCGAATCTGGAAAAAGTCACTCAGAGACCGTATAACTACAAACTCTTTACTCCAAGCATCTGGGGCTTACTCAGTTAGTCGCTCAAACAGGAACAGTCTATGACTGTTCCCGCCCAATCCACTAACTGACTAACAATTCCCCTTACACCACAGATATATCTGTCCAGATACCCACCACACAAGGCAGGCTGGAACCAAAGTTATTTACTATATTAAAAATAAATTACAAAATAGTCATAATGGCTTACACACACAGAACAGACTGAAGCTGTCCTATCTCTACGCACGAGTGCACAATTCAGATAAACATCCAGAAACCCTAGCTAGCTACCCTCAAGAAGAAATATGGCTCAGCATGGCTTAGTACATTGGCTAATCATCAGCAATTTCTTTCAGAAGAACAGGCGGCTATTGTTTAAGGAAGTGTTAACCCTTTTACATACTTTACCACTCCCTTCTTTTGATCATTACATGATCAACAAAGCAGTAATTTTTTCACAGAGAAAGCAACAGTGTACAGCATTGACTTATCAATGGATAAAAACAGTGCACAACAGTAATTATAACAATGATATGCACAACTATTAAGCCATAATGCAATATCATGCCTCACATATTACCAAACAGGCCTTCAAATACTACCATTTCGAACCTTCGGTGAGCCTGTGTAAATCCTACCCTACTTTCTTGATGCTGTCAATCTCCCTGGCAGTGTGCTCAGAGAGGGATGTAATGTTAGTAGACTCATCAGGGATATAGGTGCAGCATTCTGTGTCAATAATAACACAGGTTCCCCCTTTCTCAGCAAAGATAAACTCTAAAGCCAAATGATTCTGTAGGACTGTTTGCCGGATTGCAATCATTTCAGTGGATATTTCTGTTACTTGGGCCTGCGTTTCTGTCAGGGCCTCTGCAGTATTGTGGCCAGCTCAAGTGCTGTAGCCAAATTGATTATCTTTCGTGGATTCCTGGCTACTCAATAGGAGAGAAAAGTGATCATCCAAAATCGCTCAGTCTCAGTTGTTCCTCTCGGCTGCTGGGCACCTGCAAGTATGGTCAGGATGCATGTTTCCCAGTATAGGAAGTTCCGTTTGGTGGAAGCCTGAGATACCATCCCTGAAAACACTGACAGTCACAGTCATCTCTGACTGGATCCCAGTTCCGCATCTCTCTTCCCTGGGTGTTATTTGAGAAAGCCCAGGCTGAGAGTTCCTCACTCTGGTTGAGCGGGATTACTAACATTGGAGTCATAGTTTTACTATGCTGCGGAATTTTGGCACAAACCCAGCAGCCCCCTAGCTCTACCTGTTTGGCATCGGTGTGACAGAGACACAGAAATGTATTAACATGTGGAGCCCGGATGCTGGGGTGATCCCTCTCAAAGACATAAACACGAACACCACTGTTACATACCTGTAACAATTTAAATGAACCAGCAGCAATAGACCACACATGGAGTCTGGTTTTGATGTTAACACCACTATCTTTATTTGTATCTACTTATAATATAACAACTTAAGCAAAACAATCAAAAGGGACCTTGGGGTTCAAATCCATACATCCCTCAAGGTTGCTGCACAGGTTGATAGGGTGGTTAAGAAGGCCTATGGTATGCTAGGCTTCATTAACAGGGGGATTGAGTTCAAGAGTAGAGAGGTCATGTTGCAACTCTACAAATCTCTGGTGAGACTGCTCTTAATGTTTAATTCTGGTCAACTCATTATAGGAAGGATGTGGACGCTATGGAGAGGGTGCAGAGGAGATTTACCAGGATGTTGCCTGGTTTGGAGAACAAGTCATATGAATCAAGGTTAGCAGAGCTGGGACTTTTCTCTTTGGAGAGTAGAAGAATGAGAGGGGACGATAGAGGTCTACAAGATTATGAGAAGCATAGGCAGGGTGGATAGTCAGTATCTGTTTCCCAGGGCAGCAATAGCAAATACCAGAGGACATCTGTACAAAATTAAGGGAGGGAAGTCTAGGGGAGACATCAGTGGTAAGTTTTTTTACACAGAGGGTTGTGGGTGCCTGGAATGACTTGCCAAGGATGGTAGTGGAGGCTATAACATTAGGGTATTTAAGAGCCTCTTGGACAGGCACATGGATGAAAGAAAAATAGAGGATTATGTGGTAGTGTGGATTTAGTACATTTTTTAAAGGATTATATGGGTCAGCACAACATGGAGGGCTGAAGGGCCTGTACTGTGCTGTAGTGTTCTATGGTTCTATGGTTAACAGTGTTATGTGTATACATATGTGCAAATATAACTCCCAAACCATTGAGGTCAGGGAATAATACCAAGCTTAGAGTCTTAAGATGGGGAAGTATGAAAGTTCAGCTCATCCACGGAATAAATGATGAGAGAGAGATATTTGTAATCCAAGGTGAATGTCGAGAGTAGGCAATTGCTTCCAATTCCACAAGTTCCGCGGTGGTAAAACAGGATAACAGTCGCCAAAGATCTTATCCGTCTTCGTTCCAAATCCACATATGAATTATCACCAAAATTATCACCATCTTCAAAGGGAACTACCACCCAGGCAAGGGTTAACACACAGGTAGATTCCACAAGGTACTCCCAATCCAGATCCAACTCACAAAGTATTACCGACAGTGATTTCCACAGAATATCCCCTCTCACAAGTGGTTCCCACATAACACACCCGAATGCAGCTAAGAGTTAACAAATGTGGTAGCCATGGGTTGCTCCATCAAAATCCCCATATGGATTATAGGAATTATCACCAACAGTGATTTGTCACGGGGTACCCTGTACAAGTGAATTACCACCCCCAGGCAAGGGTTAGCACAAGTGGTCTTCACAGGACACTGCCAAACCTAAAGATCCACTCGAGTGGATCAAACAATGTGACAATCACACATTCAGTATTTGCTGGATCAACCCACCCTTGTGGGCACAGGAGAGTTCAAACAGCGAACTTCGGCCACTAGGTCCTTTGTTTCGAACCTTCCATCTTCTTTCTTTCTCTCCATCTGACTGTCTGTCTCTGACTGTCCTTGCTTAAATAAAACAAACTGCGAGCTATGTAAACACAAGCTGTGAGCAAGTGTAAACACGCTGCAGAGTCAAATAGTTCCACTTCTCCCTCTCTCTCAGTAAGAATCAAACAGGAGCTGAGAAAGCCGGTGGCTGACGTCACTCAGGCACTCTCTCTTAAAATGACAAGAAACCTAGTGGTTCAGCACACCACAATCAACCAATACTTTTTCCTTTAGTCCGAGAGAGTCCTTCTACTCAGTTCCTTCAGTAACACATTTGTAGTCTGTTCAATGTATCCACCGAGATTGCCCCTTCAGTCTCAGAGCCCTGGAGTGGTCAGTAACATCTAATATGGTCCTCTCCACCGAGGTCTGAGTTTCCCTCAATCCCAGTTCTTGGTCAGGACAAAATTCCGAGGTTCTAGGGTGGGATAGTCACTCCTCTCTGCGGGATAGTACTCTTCCTTGTAAGCCTGTTGTACCTGTGAATGTAATGCTTGGAAAATTTTGTTTAGTTGGCATATGTATTTCCCCATCTCTTCCACTAGGGTATGCATATCCAATTTACCTGGTAGACTTTCTGAGAACAATGGTCCACAGGGTGTCCTCATGGGCGGTCCATAAATGATTTCCCCTGGTGACAACACTGTTTTCCCCTGTGGGGTGACCCTCATGTGAAATAGGTCTAACAGTGGGACCTTCAACCAAGTGTGTCCCATCTCTGCTGTTAGTTTGGCCAATTTACTCTTCAGAGTGCCATTGACACTTTCCGCTAAGCCATTGTGAGTGGTGTACACAGTGGAAATGTTGCTTGATAGCTAGTTTGTTACACACCCCTTCGCTTGCTTTCACCACAAAGTGTAGGCCATTGTTAGAGCTCAGCATCTCTGGCAGGCCGTACCTGGGAATTATATCCTCTAATAATACCTTTACAACAGTCATAACAGTATTATTGGTAGTTGGAATAGCTTCACTCCATCTATTAAATGCATCTATAATAACTAAGCAGTATCTATAGCAATGTACTCTAGGCAATTCAGTAAAATCAACTTGTAGACACGAAAATGGTCAAGGGAGTCGTACCCGGTGTGCAGGGTGCAGGTTAACAACCATTCCCTCCTTTTCCAGGTGTGTGCAGAATTGACCAATATAGGTAAAAACTGTGTAGGAACACAAACCTGTCCCGCTGGGGTGATCCAGAAACCTCGGTCGGGGTCTTTCTGGCACCCCACCTGGAACTACAGCTTGCACTCCTCCTCAGAGGCGTCCCCCTGAAAAGTACGTACCTCCCATATGTCTGGCAAACTCGTTCTGCTTGAGTCATGGAGGATTGCTTGATGGGAACCCGAGGAGACTACAACTATCGAGGATTGTGCAGCACTTTTCGCTGTCTCATCTGCTGAAGCATTGAGTTTAGTGACCTGGTTGGACATGCGGGTGTGGGCCGCACATTTAATAATAGCCAAAACCTCGTGGTAGCTGTTGAGTGGTGAGTAAGTTGTTTACAAAGGAGGCATTACTAATGGGGTGGCCAGAGCAAATCAGGAATCCCCATGTTCCCAGAGAGCCCGGTAGTCATGTACAACTCCAAATACATAACGGGAGTCCGTGTAATTGTTCGCACTTTTATCTGTTGCTAGGATACAGGCACAAGTCAGAGCAAACAGCTCAGCCTTCTGGACGAGACAGCTGCTTCAAAAGAGGCCTGCTCAATTACTTCACTGTCCGTCACTATCGCATCACCAGAATATTGTTTCCCTGCTGGATCCACAAAAGGGCTTCCATTCTCATAAAACATTGCCTCGGGCTTGAGGGGATATTGCAGAGTGGATGGGAGAATCTGTCCTTCTTTCATGGTGATCCGGATGGGGGGCAGTTTAAGAAATTAACAAGCAAGGCCAATTTCATGGCCTGAGATTGCCCAGAGATGGGGTACAGCCTCTTGGGTTCAGTCAATATTAAAAGAGTGTCTTACCAGATGTCCTGTCTTCACCTGAGTCCTTCCAGTATCAGAGTTGGCATGCGGCCAAGTCTGGCCAGCCTCCCTCGGTGCTGGAGGCTTGTTTCCTCAGGGTGTAGGCAAGGAACCCTAGGCTCTTTGGCTTGAACCCAAGGCAAACCCTCACGGTGGTATGGGGAACCACCTGTCCTGTCTGTCGCCAAAGGAAATCCGGAACTTCGGCCAGTAATGAACTGTTCTCTCTTCCTTTAACCTCTCTAATGTGACTGGGAACTTTGTCCCTAGACGGGTGCATAATACTGGCTTTTCTCAATCCCCCTGGAATTCCACCTGTAGTGGCTGTGTATGTGAATACGTGTGTTCCGTGCCTTCGAACCTAGACAGAGTGATTGTCGTGTTTCATAGCTGGAATCCATTTTCCGATATTATTTCCTGATTGAGAGTGGTTGTGGTTGCCGGCATATCAATCATAAATGGAATTGGAATTCCAACAACTTGCAATAATACATTGGGCTCTTCCTGAGGGGTGGTACTCATGGCAGGAAGCATCCTTGCTTGTTAATTTGAAAACGGGTTGTTGTCCCCACCTGTCCCTTGGTAGGTTTTTGTTCCCGTTTCTGATCCCCAAATATCGCCCTCTCGCGTTCTTCTTCCCACTGAACATCTTCACCTTTAATATTAGTTCCCTTCAGGGTTGATTGGGATTTGAAAGTCAGGTCAAAGCTCGTCACATTCGATTTTGGTCATTGTCAGGCCAATCCATATTATTTGTTTTAATCATGTTGGCTATCTGTTCTGTTATTCAGGCATCCATTCCCCCTGAGATGTTAGTTTAACCCCCCCTTACCCCCACCCCCCACCATGCAGCTCTATCACCCCTTTGGTTTTCATCTCCCAGATCAATAAAAAGGAGGTGCATACAGGCAGATAGGAACAAATGGGCTACTTATGAGATACAGGAAATTCAAGTGAACACTGATGAAAGAAGGCATGAGGTTGCCCCAGCAGAAAAGGTGAAGGAGAATCCTCATGGATTCTGCAGATATGTTCAGTGCAAAAAGATTTCAAGGGAAAAAATTAATCCTTTACAAAATCAGAATGGTAATCCATATGAGGAGACAAAATAGATGGGGGAGATTTTTTCTGCATTCGTATTTACTCAGGAGGTGGACACAGAGTCTATAGAAGTGAGGCAAAGCGGCATCAACTTCATGGACACTGTACAGATTACAGAGGTGGAGGTGTTTGCCGTCTGAAGGCAAATTGCCATGGATAAATCCCCAGGGCCTGACAAATTGTTCCCTGGGACCCTTTAGAAGACAAGTGCAGAAGTTGTTGGGGCCCAAGCACAGATATTTAAATCATCCTTAGTGACAGGTGAGGTAGTGGAGGATTGGAGGACAACCAATGTTGTTCCGCTGTTCAAGAAAGGCTCTAAAAATAAACTAAGAAATTGTACATTGGTGTGCTTGACATCAGTAGGGGGAAAGTTATTGGAACTTATGTGCAGGAACTGGATATATAAGTATTTGGATAGATGTGAATTGATTAAGGATAGACAACATGGCTTTGTGCTTGGTAGTTCATGGCTCACCAATCTTATAGAGTTTCTCAAAGTTATCAGGAAATTGGATGAAGGCAAGGCAGTGGATGTTGTCTACATGGACTTCGGCAATGCACTTGACAAAGTCTCATATGGGAGGTTGGTCAAGAAGGTTCAGTCACTCAGCATTCAAGATGAGATAGTAAATTGGACGAGACACTGGCTTTGAGAGAAGCCAGAGTGTGGTAGCAGATGGTTGCCTCTCTGACTGGAGGCCTGTGACTAGTTGTGTGTCATAGGGATCAGTGCTTGATCTGTTGTTGTTTATCATCCAGATTACTGATATAGATGACAGTGTGGTTAACTGGATCAGTAAATTTGTGGATGACACCAAGATTGGGGTGTAGTGGACAGCGAGGAAGACCATCATGGCTTACAGTGCAATCTGGACCAGCTGGAAAAATGGTTTGAGAAATGGAAAATGGAATTTAATACAGACAAGTGTGAGGTGTTGCACTTTGGTAGGACCTACCAGTGTAGGTCTTACACAGTGACTGGTTGGGCACTGAGGAGTGTTTTAGAGGAAAGGGACCTGGGAATACAAGTCTGTAATTCACTGAAAGTGGTATCACAGTTAGGTAGAGATGGAAAGAAAGATTTCAGCCCATTGGCCTTCATGAACCAAAGCACTGACAACAGTAGATAGATGAAAGTTGTAAAAGAGGTTCCGAGAGTTCAGAGAAAATTCACAAGGATTTTGCCAGGTCTGGAGGACTTGGGTTATGAGGAAAAATTGAACAGGTTAGGACTTTATTCCTTGGAATGTAGAAGATTGAGGGGAGATTTGATTGTGATAGAGGGGCATAGATAAAATGCAAGCTGGCTTTAACCACGGAGATGGTGTGGAACTACAACCAGAGGCCATGGGTTAAGGGTGAAAGGTGAAATGTTAAGGGGAACATGAGGGGAAACTTCTTCACACAGATGGTCATCTGGGTGCAAAATGAGCAGCCAACACAAATGGTGAATGCGAGCTGGATTTCAACATTTAAGGAGTTTTGTGTAGGGACCTGAATGGTAGGTGTGTGAGAGTGGGGAGTTTAAATAGTTTAGCACAAGCTAGATAGCCCAAAGGGCCTGTTTCTTTGTTGGTACTTTTCTGCAAGAGCCTTTAACAGCTGTGCGGACCAACCATTCATCTCAGCAAGAAATTTTTATAAGGCATTAAAACTGTGGCACTTTAAGTTAATAATACATATAAGAAAATCCCAGCTGCACGTCAAGAAAGACTATGTGCGTGAGAATTTTTCAGTTACTGTGCGGCCAGGCACCCATGCAGCTCAGCAGGAACAGGGAATAATACCAATGGAGGGAGCCAAACTGAGCCAAGGCACAAATTGGAGACCGCAGAAATGCCCCATTCCTATAGAAACAAGAAGAGCATCAGAGAATTGATGGTCATTCCAGATACCAGCATTGTGCCCAGTTAGAAGATGATTTCTCTGTCCAACTTGGGTGGAACCTCACTGTAACAGTGTGATGCTGGATCAGACCTTGACAACTCAAGTAATCTCATCCGAAGTGTTGTCCTACACCCAGTGATGGATTTTGTAAATCTCTTTACAGGTTAAAAATCAGAAGGAATTTGTCTCCCAGAAGCTCAGACATGGCACACCAGTTTTGCTGTCTCTGTCTAGATATTTAAGAAGTGAAGCAAGGGGTCCAATCGACCATCCTACCTGATCAGACTACGGGGCAGGATTCACTCAGTCATTTGACCAACTGGCACGCCCGTCATTTTACACAGGGGAGAGCCCATTCTTCTGCTCAGACATTGGGAATGGACTCAATCAGTCATCTCAACTGAAGGTACATCAGCAAGTTCACACTGGGCAAGGTCATTCACCTGTTCTGTGTGTAAGAAAGCATTTAGTCTGTCAACCCACCTGTGGACCCACCAGTCAGAAGCTGGTCATCTGCTGAATTTCTGGGAAAGGATTCACTCGGTCATCTGACCTGATGGCACACAAGCGAGTTCACACCGGGGAGCAGCCGTTCACTTGCTCGGGCTGTGGGATGAGATTCACTCGGTCATCCACCCTACAGAGTCACCAGCGAGTTCACACTGGGGAGAAGCCATTCACCTGCTCAGACTGTGGGAAGGGATTCACTTTGTCATCTCACCTACTGACACATCAGCGAGTTCACACTGGGGAGAAGCCGTTCACCTGCTCAGTCTGTGGGAAGAGATTCACTCAGTCATCCCACCTACAGATACATCAGCGAGTTCACACTGGGGAGAAGCCATTCATCTGCTCAGAATGTGGGAAGAGATTCACTGATTCATCCACCCTACAGAGACACCAGCGAGTTCACACTGGGGAGAGGCCGTTCACCTGCTCAGTCTGTGGGAAGGGATTCATCAACTCTTCCAGCCTACTGACACACCAGCGAGTTCACACTGGGGAGAAGCCATTCACCTGCTCAGAATGTGGGAAGGGATTCACTCGGTTATCCAGCCTGCAGTGTCATCAGCATGTTCACACTGGGGAGAAGCCGTTCATCTGCTCAGACTGTGGGAAGGGATTCACTCGGTCATTTGACCTAATGGCTCACCAGCGAGTTCACACCGGGGAGCGGCCGTTTACCTGCTCAGACTGTGGGAAGGGATTCACTTTGGCATCGAAACTAGTGAGACACCAGCGAGTTCACACTGGGGAGAAGCCGTTCAACTGCTCAGTCTGTGGGAAGAGATTCATCAACTCTGCCAGCCTACTGACACACCAGCGAGTTCACACTGGGGAGAAGCCATTCACCTGCTCAGTCTGCGGGAGGGGATTTACTCAGTCATCCCACCTACAGAGACACCAGCGTGTTCACACTGGAGAGAAGCCATTCACCTGCTCAGAATGTGGGAAGAGATTCACTGATTCATCCACCCTACAGAGTCACCAGAAAGTTCACACTGGAGAGAAGCCATTCACCTGCTCAGAATGTGGGAAGGGATTCACTGATTCATCCACCCTACAGAGTCACCAGAAAGTTCACACTGGGGAGAAGCCATTCACCTGCTCAGTCTGTGGGAAGGGATTCACTCGGTCATCTCACCTACTGACACACCAGCGAGTTCACACTGGGGAGAAGCCATTCACCTGCTCAGTCTGTGGGAAGAAATTCACTTCGTCATCCAGCCTGCAGAGACATCAGTCAGTTCACACTGGGGAGAAACCGTTCACCTGCTCAGTCTGTGGGAAGGGATTCACTCAATCATCTAAACTGAAGGTGCATCAGCGAGTTCACACTGGGGAGAAACCGTTCACCTGCTCAGTCTGTGGGAAGGGATTCACTCGGTCATTTCACCTACTGACACACCAGCGAGTTCACACTGGGGAGAAGCCATTCACCTGCTCAATCTGTGGGAAGAGATTCACTGATTCATCCAACCTGCAGAGACATCAGTCAGTTCACACCGGGGAGAAACCGTTCACCTGCTCAGTCTGTGGGAAGGGATTCACTCAATCATCTAAACTGAAGTTACATCAGCGAGTTCACACTGGGGAGAAACAGTTCACCTGCTCAGTCTGTGGGAAGGGATTCACTCAGTCCTCCACCCTACAGAAACACCAGTCAGTTCACACATTCTGAACTATTCACCTGCTCAGAATGTTGGAAAGGATTCATTCAGTTATCCCAACTACTGGCACACCAGTCAGTTCACGTTCTTATTAATTCCTTGCTTTTGCTTGCTGAGGACATTCATTTTAAGAGAGAGAGTGATTAAGAAGGCAAATCAGTCGGGCTTGCAGCTTGTTTACATCGCTCACAGCTTGTTTAGTTTTAACCGAGGACTCACACTCAGAGTCAGGTGGAGAAGACGGAAGAAAAATGGAAGGATTGAAACCAGGGAACTAGTGGCCAAGGGTCACTGTTTAGAGCTTTCCTATGCCCACAAAGGTGGGTTAAGTGTTGATTCACCATACATCGAATGTGTGGTTATCACCTCATTTGATCCATAGGTGTGGATCAGATTTGGGGTATCCTGTGAAGACTACTTATGTGTTAACGCTTGGCTGGGTGTGGTGTGATAATTCACTTGAAGGCGATACCCCTTGTGACAAGTCACTTTCGGTGATAATTCGTATGTGGATTTGAAACGATGAAGCATAAAATCTACAGCAACTGTTCTCTCGTTTCACCACAATGGAACCTTTGGAATTTGACGTAATTGCCTTCTCTCGACATTTACCCTGGATTACAAATATCTCTCTCTCATCACCTATTCCGTGCATGAACTGAACTTCCAGACTTTACCATCTCAAGACTCTAAGCCTTGTTTCCCCCGAGCTCAATAGTTTGGGAGTTATATTTTGTTACACCTGTGCCCCAACTCTGAGGGGCTGAAGGGTACAAAGTAGCCCCCACCTTTTTGAGAATCGCAAGATCGCTATTAATTCAGGTCAGGAGACGCAGGAAATGAGAGAAAGACACGCAGAGTCCACATGTGGTTTGGAACGTCCTGGCCCCTCAGCGATACGAAGCCACGGGAAACGGCCATTGTCTCTTGGAGACGGAATTGTGTATTGAGTACTGTACTATTTATTTGAAGCCCTCAGGGAATGAGCCGAGGGGGCTGGCTGAGGGATTGCATCATCCCAACCTGATTGACATCTGAGACCCCGTGAGTAAGGATAAAAGAGGGTCTGGGGAACAACCCCTTTAGACGCACCAGGAGAAACGATAGAAATCCCGTGACAGCATTTAATAGCGACTGCCGGTGGTGACTCGTGTGTGTGTCCATCCTTGCCCGGATGATGAGTTTTCCACGGAACGGCTTAGCTAAAGGACCCACTACAAAAACGGAACTCTCGAAGGATCGACATCATAAAAAGGAAAGCAGGCAAGTTTAAAACATCTGTCTCTCTTGACTCCAACAAAAGGCTGCAGCCTGCATGAACTTGAGTGACTTTTATATTTCCATCGGACAATACATTATCCCCTACACAACGATAGAGTTATTTCTTATTGATAATTATTATACCCGTGCTTTTAGATTTAGCATTGACAACGTATATTATCTGTATGTTTGCATTGATATTATTTTTGTGTATTTTTATCAATAAATACTGTTAAAAATAGTACCATCAGACTTCAACGGACCTTTCTATCTTTGCTGGTAAGTGACCCAGTAATGGGGTACGTAACAATTTACACACACATATATACACATAAAACTGTTAACTTTTGCTAGTATCTTGCTTAATTTACTTTATTATAAGTAGATACTAATAAAGATAGTGGTTTTAACATCAAAACTAGACTCCAGGAGTAGTCTATTGTTCCTGGTTAATTTCTAAAGCTTTAGTTTCTAAATTTTTGTTCATAACAAAATTGGGGCCTGCATCTGGGATATGAACAAATTTGAGGGCGTGTTGATTAATTAATTATTGATTTCATTGGGGAAATCCCTTTCGATTTATTTTTCTGCAAAATCAGCAGCAATGGATGTTGATAAATGTCTGGAAGCACCAACCTCTGAGTCATTAGAGGACGCCAGAAGGATCGTGTTGTTGTGTATTGTGAAAAGGTTTAAACTTGCTAAGGTGAAATTGACACTGAGGAAGGCACAGATGCAGAGGATTATAGCTGAACATCATGTATCTGAGGTGTGTTTAAAGTGGAGGAGTTGGAGGTGTTTCTTGAAAGTAAACCTAGTGAGCTTGAGCTCCATTACAAGTTAGAAAAGTTAAAGATGGAGGCTGCGGAAAGGCAGAGGCAGTTTGAGGCCAGAGAGGCAGAAAAACAGAGGGAGGAAGCAGAAAGACAGAGGGTGTTCGAGCTGGAAAAGATAGAGAGATTGCAGCAAAGGGGTCTAGCGTTAGACACTGGTGATAAGTTTGAGGACAGTCGGGAAGTTAAATTGGTACCTCCACTTGACGAGGCAGAGGTTGATAAATACTTTCAGCATTTTGAGAAGGTTTCTCAGAGTTTAAAGTGGCCAAAAAGGGTTGGCCTATTCTCTTACAATGTGTAATTGAGGGGAAGGCTCAGCAAGCCTATTCTGCTTTGACAGTTGATGAAGCAGCTGATTATGACATAGTGAAACAGGCTGTGCTCAAACTTACAAGTTGGTCCCAGAATCATACAGGCAAAAGTTTAGAAATTCAAGGAAATGTGTGAACCAGACTTATATGGAATTTTCTTGTGAGAAGTTTGTGTTTTGGCTGGTGCAGATATAAAAATATAAATGATGATTTTAACAGCTTGAAAGAGTTGGTTGTAATTGAAGAATTCAAAAGGTGTGTCCCTGATGACATAAAGACGTATTTAGATGAAAAGGATGCTGCTACATTGCAGGAGTCTGCTAGATTAGCAGATGAGTTCGCTTTAACTCATAATGTTAAATTTACCCAGAATAAGAGTTTCCAAGAAGAGTAGCAGGGATCACCAGGGTAAACCAGAAATTAAAGCTGGGACTAGTGACACGAGTAAGGATGTAGGGAAGCAGTTGAAGGAGAAATATTCTGGTCTTACTTGTTACTATTGTAAGAAGCTGCTCATATGATGGCTAACTGTTCTATCCTAAAGAAGAAAAAGAAAAAGGAGGCAGTCCCAAATGCCTGTGTTCAGTATGTTGAAGCACCTATAACCCCACAGGGTTCTGAACATTCTGTTGAGACTCAGTTAAGTACTGAGAGGTCTGACCGAGTTAAGAAGGGATTTGATTATTTTATGTCCGATGGGTTTGTATTAGTAAAGGAAGGGTCTACGAAGGTACCAGTGAAAATTCTTCAAGATGCTGAGGATTCTCAGTCACTTATATGAGACAACGTTCTAAAGTTTGGTGATAAGACTGTCACTGGTGAGGTAAATCTTATTAAAGGCATTGGGGGCGGCGTGGTTTTTGTGCCATTGCCCAAGGTACCTTTACAGTCAGGGTTGGTTTCCAGATCAGATTGTGCTCCAGTTTACTGGTGGAAGATGTTACTTTGCTTTTAGGGAATGACCTGGCAGATGGTAAAGTTGTTCCTGTAGTGCAGTTGACAACTAAACCAACCACTGACGACCCTCAGATGGATTTTATCATTTATCCTTCCTGCGCAGTAACTCACAGTATGGTTAAAAAGTCTGCCGACGCAGACAGTTCTGTGCAGCATGATTCTGATACCAGTGATAGCCAAAATTGGGATTCAGATTATGCTGACTTGTCAGGGACTTTTCTGCCTTCATTGTTTCAACAGGATTCATGTAGACAGTCTGATGAGAAAGACGTATCCCTGTCTAGGAAGGAGTTTATAGCAGAACAGAACCGAGACCCTGAGATTGAAGCTTTAAAAGAAACAGCTCTCTCTGATGATGAGATTAAGAAAGTGCCAGTCGGGTATTATCCCAAGGATGGAGTGTTAATGAGGAAGTGGATGCCACCTGCTACACCTGTGAGTGAGGAATGGGCAATTGTTCACCAAGTTGTAGTTCCTAATGTTTACAGGACTGAAAATTTAACTTTGGCCCACAGTATGTGCTTAGGTGGCCATTTTGGAGTGAATTAAACTGTAAAAAGGATTATGAAGGAATTTTACTGGCCTAATTTGAGGAAAGATGTTGTGATCTTTTGCAGAACATGCCACACTTGTCAGGTTGTGGGTAAACCTAATCAGGCCGTAGCAGTGGCCCCACTGTGGCCTGTACCTGCATTCGGTGAACCCTTTTCCAAAGTTATAGTGGATTGTGTTGGCCCATTGCCAAAGACTAAAGCTGGCCATCAGTATTTGCTAACTATTATGTGTACTGCATCCAGATTCTCAGAGGCAATACCTCTCAGGAATATTAAAGCTAAAATGTGGCAAAGGCTCTTACCAAGTTTTTTACTTTATTTGGTTTACCTAAAGAATTCCAGTCTGATCAAGGAAGTAATTTTACATCTGGATTATTCTAGCAGGTAGTTTATGAACTGGGAGCTAAATGAATTACATCATCTGCATACCATCCAGAATCACAAGGGGTTTAGAAAGATCTCATTCTACCCTCAAAACAATGATTAAGACATACTGTGTGGAAAATGGAAATGACTGCGATGAAGGAATACATTTGCTTTTGTTCGCAGTAAGAGAGTCAGTACAGGAATCACTGGGCTTTAGTCCATTTGAACTTGTATTTGGTCAGAGAGTGAGGGGACCTTTGACCTTGTTAAAGGAACAGTGGATTGATGGGATGTACATGTTAACTTGTTAGACTATGTTTTGAAGTTCAAAAACAAACTACACCAGTCCTGTAGTCTAGTAAGACAAAATTTAAAGATTTGTCGAAACACAATGAAGTTTTGGTTTGATAAGCAGACTTGTGAAAGAAAATACCAGGTGGGGTTAAGGTGCTTGCCTTATTTCCAATGTGGCTGAACCCACTTAAGGTGAAACTCAATGGACCGTATGAAATAGTCTCTCAAGTTAACTATCTGAATTATGTTATTAAAAGACCAGACCAATGTAAAATAACACAGGTGCTACACATAAATAAGATAAAGCCCTATGTTGACAAGCAGGCACCATCTGTGAGTGTTGTTGTCAAAACGTATGAATCTGGCAACCCTGAGAATGAAACAATTGACTCGTCTGAGACTTTTCACAAGCCAAACACGGTCCCAGTTAGGCTAATGAACTCGGTTGTTCAAGAAAACATTGATAATAAGTTGGCTCATCTGCAGCCAAAGCAACAACAACAGCTGAAGGAATTAATTCTGAAGTTTAAAGATTCATTTCCCGCCGTTCCCAAGCAAACCACGGTCACCGTATATGACGTAGATATTGGTCAAGGCAAACCAATTAAACAACACACATATTGCATGAATGTAGAAAAGTGTAAATTGCCTGTGATTATGGACTGTGCCTTTAAGAACCATGTCTGTAAAAGAGAGGGAGAGAGAGAGAGAGACGAGCACAAGCAGCTTGTTACAGAGACAGATAGAGCGGAGGGCCTGCATGATGGACAGCTGGTGTTCAGCACAATGGTATTTAAAGGAGTGTTGCTGTTTGTTTCGTAGGACACGCAGACACACAAAGGCTAGTGAGAAGAGTTGTCACTGAAGTTTTAAATGTCCACGCTTTTGGGGTTGAGGATCGGTTAAGAGGAATCGGTCTGTGACTATTAGTGCATGTCAGAGCAACCCTGTGAAATCTGCTGAAAACCCTTGGCTGGGTTGGTAGATTGTCACTTGAAGACGAAGCTCTTTAGTTGGTCACGTTTGACTAAATTGGAAGATTCGGAGAACATCGACACCTGTTAACTTGGATGCCAAATCTCTCACTCACTTCAATCCCGTGAACTGAACTGAATATCCTTACCACACCAGCGTAAGACTGTATCATTTCCCACCTAAGTTTGGGAAATATATATTTAAAACTATATATGCATAACACTGCTAGATTTTGCACTGATTATGGAAAGGTAAATGCAGTAACAAAAACAGATGCCTATCCTATCCCTCGGTTGAATGATTGCATCGTAAGGTTGGAAAAGCTATATTTCTAACAAAGACTGATCTGTTGAAAGAGTATTGGTGTGTTCCATTGACGGACGGAGGTAGAGAAATTTCTGTGTTTGTGAAACCATCTGGGTTGTACGAATACAATGTTTTGCTGTTTGGAATGAAAAATGCCCCAGGAACATTCCAGGGAATGATTGATTCTGTAATTCGAGGGTTGGAACACACAGATACCGATACTGATGACTTAGTCACAGGGAGCAACACTTGGAATGACCGTATCTCTGCAGTAGAAAAGCTGTTTGACAGGCTTTCCCAGGCCAGACTTACAGTTAACTTACCTAAGAGTGAATTTGGCCATGCCACTATGACCTATGTTGGCTATGTTGTAGGTCAAGTCAAGTTAGCTCCTGTTCAGGCAAAAGTCCAGGCAATTTTCTGAAGTTTCTATTCCGACTGGTAACAAGGCTCTTGGAAGGTTTCTGGGAATGGTTGGATATTATCGTAAGTTCTGTAAGAACTTTGCTGGTATGGCTCTTCCGCTGACTAATCTCCTGAAGAAGGGCGAAAAGTTTGTTTGGACCGAGTTGTCAGGACATTGATTGAAAGTTATTATTTGAGATTAGGCCAATCAATGTAGTGTCGTCAACAAATTTAATTCACAGATTGGAGCTGTGAGTGGCGACACAAGTCGTGGGTGCACAGAGAGTAAAGGAGGGTGCCAAGGAGACAACCCTGAGGGGTATGTGTTCTGAGGGTCAGAGAGACAGAGGTGAGGGAGTCCACTCTTACCACCTGCTGGCAATCTAACAGTAAGTCCAGGATCCAGCTGCACAAGACAGGGTGAAGGCCGAGGTCTCTGAGCTTCTTGTTGATACTTCACACCTTCGTATGGCTACTGCTCTGCCCATGACTGCAAGGAACTGCAGAGAGCTTTGGAGAACAGAGAACATCAGAGAAACAAGCATCCCCTCCATGGACTCTTCCTACACTTCCCCTGCCTCGGAAAAGCGGGCCATGTACTCAAAGATCCTCACAATCTGGACATTCTTGCTGCAAAACCCGCTCCCCCATCGGGGAAGAGATACAAAAGCCTTAAAGTGCGAACCACCCGGCTCAAGGAGGGCTTCCTGTCTGCAGTTATAAGCCAAATGAATGATAAAATGTACTCGACCTCACAATGTAACTCGACGTGACCCTGCACCATATGTCTATCTACACTGCACTTTCTCTGCAGCCATAATGCTTTGTTACAGTTATTGTTTTGTCATATATCGACTCAATGTTCTGTCGTAATGTATTGATCTGTCTGGCTGGTATGTCAGACAAGATTTTCACTGTAGCTCAGTACATGATGATAATAAACAATATTCCCATTTTAATTGTGTGGAAATATTAGACAGACTGAGCTTCTGCTTTGGAACCACAGAAGGAAACTTAACTGTAGACTTTTCTGAGGAATACCAATAAATAGAAAAGGCTTCAGCCTCACATTACGATCTGCGGTAACTGGGATCAGGTGACCGGTGGTGGGTCTCCCATATCAATATCAGAATCAATATCAGACCGGCATATGTCATGAAATTTGTTGTCTCTGCGGCAGCAGTAGAACCTAACTCATAACAATAGATTTTAACAGCTATGAATTACAAAAATATACATATTCTATAGTTAAATTAAATAGGTTGTACAAAATTTAAAAATAATACAAATGTAATAAACCATTTTAATTGTGTGGAACCATTTGACTGGGTTGTTGCTTTGGAAATTCTGGAGTGAAGCTTAGCTGAACTGTACATATTTATGGGAAGCCCTGATAAATCAAAAAGCTAAATTCTCACATAAATGGGTCACACATCCAGAAACATTGGCTGCACTTGTGTGGGAGCGCTTGTAATTTAAAACACCTTAATGGACGTTTCTGATGATTTCAGTGGGACAACAACATTAATCATGGGTTTCATCACTGAATCCAGTGTTGTGAGATGTAAAGTCCCCTGTTATGTGTCCGGCTGTGCCGTGTTGTTGGTGGAGTGGGCAGCGTGGTGTTTGTCTCGATACGGGTCACACCACCAGAATTGCCAGCGGGGTCCAGACACAGTGTATTAGTCAACAGAAAATCTCTCGTCCCTGCAGTCTTTGTCTCCTGGTAAACTCAACACCCTGACAATGTGGACCATAGACACCCCTTCCTCTTTAAAGTCAGTTATACATTCAGACAGCTGATCGCTGAGAGGAATTATATTTATTGGTCATTAAAGTTCGCCCAGATTCGTTTGGACGGATTTGATGTGGAGTTCGGGGAGTCACAGTGAAAGGGCCGGACGGCCGAACTCTCTACGTTGTCCAAACATCCTTCCAGGTGAGGCGACACTTCACCTGTGAATCTTCCCGGGTCGCCTATTGTGTCCGCTGCTCCCGATGCGGCCGCCTCTACACTGGTGACACCAGCTCCTCCGCAGTTGTGCGGGGTAGGGTTGTTTTTTTGGGGGGCGGATCGATGTTATTGTTCCCTTTTGTGCGGGAGGGGTGGGTTTTGGGGGTTGATGATCGGGATGCCATTCTTTTTGATGCGGGGGGTGGGGTGGGAGTTTGATTTTTCTCTCTGAACGACTTTCATGCTCTTTCTTTGTTTTGTGGTTCTCTGGAGAAGAAAAAAAACTGCAAGAGTTCTTCATGGATACCTGCTTTGATAATAAACTGACCTTTGAACTGTCCGCTCCCAGCGGGACTTCCCGGTGTCCAAACGTTTTCATTCCAATTCCCATTCCCGTTCCGACGTGTCAATCCATCACCTCCTCTTCTGCCAAGTTAAGGCCATCCTCAAAGTCCAGGATCTGCACCTTCTATTCTGTCTGGGTAGCTCCTCCCCCCAACCTGAGCTGTACGAGGGGTGATTGATAAGTTCGCGGCTGAAAGTTATACAGCTCTCGGTACCTGCACGTGCAGTTCAACTCTTTGAGTGATTATGCAGAAAGTTAATCAGTTTTGTGCTTTTTCTGTTACAGATAATTGAAAATTGCTAGGTTTTGTAAAATTGACTCCTTTCACCTTAGGCCACAAACTTATCAATCACCGCTAGTATGTCACCCAATTTGTGTATTTGTGTACCTGCTCCTTTCATGTACTGGGCAACTTCCTTGTCCCATTCATGTAATGAGCAGGTACACAGATTGATTGTGTGTGTGTGTGTGTGTGTGTGTGTGTGTGTGTGTGTGTGTGTGTGTGTGTGTGTGTGTGTGTGTGTGTGTGTGTGTGTGTGTGTGTGTGTGTGTGTGTGTGTGTGTGTGTGTGTGTGTGTGTGTGTGTGTGTGTATTATGTATATATATATATATATATATATATATATATATATATATGAATGAATAGGGCTTTTTATAATGTCAACCACTATACCAAGATGAAAGAAATATATATGATTTCCAGAGCTCCACAGAAATGCAGTGCTAAATAAGACATTAACAAGATTATAGCCAATCACTGCATTTCAGTATATAACTGGTACAATACAACATATAATACTTAATTTAATAATAAGACAAAGTATTGCATGGTTGCATTCTCTAATTATCATCAAATCTAATTACCAAGCAAGTGAAATAATGTTGTTTGCTTAGAAGCCATAATGTTGTTAGTGAGAAAAATTTACTTTTGTATTAGCGAGTAATCCACGGATCACCACAGTCACAGCTCCAGGAATTCACCAAAAACAATCGAATATCCTATGCTAATGTTATTAGTGGTATTTTCCTCACCAGCCACCAACTCCTCTCCCTAACCCCAGTTTCCTTAAAATTCCCTCAATTTAATATACGGCCGCTGTTAAATTCCCCGCTTGTTTATTTTGATTTTTTTACAGAGGTGCTGGAGTGGCGCTCCGGTGAGCTCCGGCAGCACTGAACCCCTGTTTAGATCCAAGTAACATGGACCCGGGGATCAAGCTGCCCAGGTTTATGAGGTGTTGAGCGAGTATTTCTGCTCTGGGATCAAATGGTTTTTTTTCTGGAGTTCAGTTCCTTTGGAAGCAATGCTGCTAATCTGAGGAGAGAATGAGTTTATATTCCATCCCTCTCAAGGAGAGGCTGTGAGTAAATGGGCTGGTCTGTGTTTGAACCAGTAGAAATAGACCTGGGGTGGGGGGGGGGGTGTTCAGTGTTTGAACTGTGTTTGGAAATTCCTCCTCGCTGTCACCTGTCTGTCAGACAGTGGAAATCAAACAGAAACTCAGGTTGCTGGAGATCTGCACTAAAAATGATAAATTTTGAATCCATTCTGACAAATGATTGTGAACCTGAATCGTTAACTTTGTTGCTCTCCCCACAGCAGTTCCTTACCTGTTGAGCGATTCTGGTGAATCCAGTTTCTTTTTATTCCATTCACTCTGGAATGGTTTAAATTTCCTGATTGTCTGTTATACTTGGGAATGTGTTCAGTGCAGTTACTAACAGGTTTGACCTGAATAATCTCAGGGATGATCGGCTTTATGTATGAGGAGCATTTGATGGTTCTGGACCTGTGCTCAATGGAGTTCAGAGGGACGGTGGGGGTGGTGGTGGGATGTATGGTTAAGTAAACCTTACGAATGCTGAAAAGCCTGGATACAGTGGACATGGAGAGGATGTTTCCATTAGATAGATAGATAGATAGATAGATACTTTATTCATCCCCATGGGGAAATTCAACTTTTTTTTCCAATGTCCCATACACTTGTTGTAGCAAAACTAATTACATACAATACTTAACTCAGTAAAAAATATGATATGCATCTAAATCACTATCTCAAAAAGCATTAATAATAGCTTTTAAAAAGTTCTTAAGTCCTGGCGGTTGAATTGTAAAGCCTAATGGCATTGGGGAGTATTGACCTCTTCATCCTGTCTGAGGAGCATTGCATCGATAGTAACCTGTCGCTGAAACTGCTTCTCTGTCTCTGGATGGTGCTATGTAGAGGATGTTCAGAGTTTTCCATAATTGACCGTAGCCTACTCAGCGCCCTTCGCTCAGCTACTGATGTTAAACTCTCCAGTACTTTGCCCACGACAGAGCCCGCCTTCCTTACCAGCTTATTAAGACGTGAGGCGTCCCTCTTCTTAATGCTTCCTCCCCAACACGCCACCACAAAGAAGAGGGTGCTCTCCACAACTGACCTATAGAACATCTTCAGCATCTCACTACAGACATTGAATGACGCCAACCTTCTAAGGAAGTACAGTCGACTCTGTGCCTTCCTGCACAAGGCATCTGTGTTGGCAGTCCAGTCTAGCTTCTCGTCTAACTGTACTCCCAGATACTTGTAGGTCTTAACCTGCTCCACACATTCTTCATTAATGATCACTGGGTCCATATGAGGCCTAGATCTCCTAAAGTCCACCACCATCTCCTTGGTCTTGGTGATATTGAGACGCAGGTAGTTTGAGTTGCACCATATCACAAAGACATATTAGACAGAGAGTCTCAGAATAAAGATGCTTACCTTTAAAATTGAGTTGACAAAAATTTCTTCAGCCAAAAGATGTCTGATCTGTGGAATTTGTTGCCACAGATGGTGGTTGAGGCTGCCATTTGGGTATATTTATGACAGAGATTAATATACTCATGATTGCTAAGTAGCTTCAGGGTTACAGGAGGAAGGCAGGAATATGGTGTTGGAATAAATCTCAGCCATGGTTGAGTGGTGGAGCAGACTCGATGGATCAAATCACCTAATTCTGTTCCTACATCTTATGTCTTACAATGACTGAATGATGACTCCTTCCTATCCCATATCAGGTTTTGTGATGTGTCAGGGACAATTACAGATTTGTTCACTGAGATCATTATATTTGTTTTCAATATTTAGATTTCAGTGAGCAGAAATATTTTGTTCTCCTTTGTATTGTTAACGTGCTTCATTATCATTTATGTTAAAGTTAGACCTGCGGTGAGAGATTTATTGGAAGAAAAGCCCACAACTGGAAGCAAACCACGACTGAAGACGAGGGAAAAGCAGCAAGTGAACCAGCCCGAGGACTGAGAGCACCGTCTGGAGAAAACCCATCTGACTCGGAGATTCCAGTGATTCAGTCAGGAGAAAGTTTGGTGAGTCTCATTTACTTAAACACTGGTCTTTTAGACATTACATACCTGTAAAAGGAAGGTAGGGAATAGTTGGAGAGAGCTGAATGTGACCAGAAATGCCAGTTATGCCTCTATCAGACCCAGTTGCAATCACTCCAGGTCTGGTAATGTACTGTCAGTAACACAGCTCTTTAAAGTCTCTCACATTCCCTCAGTGTTTGCTCATTTGCAGAACTTGTATCTTCTGAGGTAGCTTTTGGTCGGTTCTGAGTGTGGATAGGGAAAGAGGGGTGTTTATATTTACTATCTTGCAAAAAGAAGTCGTTGTTTGCAATTACTTGCTGCAAACTCACTACCCATACCCAGTACACTCTCAACCATATTATTGACATAGATGACAAGTAGCAATGGGTGTTACCCTGGGGAGCTCCAGGAGACACGGGCCTTGACTCCAATAAACAGCCTCCCATCATCACCATCTGCTTCCTACCATCGAGCTGTTCCCAGACTCTGGGCTCTGTGACAAACACAATGTTAGCAGCAAGATTAGACAGTGATTAATATAAAAGAGATATTTGTTGCTTCCTGAAAGCTGTCTGATGCAATGGAGCAGATCCTCCCTTGCTCACAATGTGATCTGCCCTAGGACCCATCCTCCCGGGAGGCACTGTGTCTGATAACCCACATCCCCAACCTCCCCCCACCCCGCCAGTAACCCCACAACTTTCCCACCATTTACCCCACACCCGTACACGTAAACAGATCCTCGTTTCCGACATGCACTCTCACTGCTTGGGGAACCAGAACTAACTGATCCTACATTACTGGCACAGACTGTCCAGCCGTCTGGCTCGGTCTCGACCCTTTCCCACTGCAACCGCCCTTCGATTTACACAAACCCGAGATCAGCCCCCTCCTCATCGCCGCCCAACCAGGCTCAGAGCTTTTTAAGGAGCCTCGTGTGTGGCACCTTGTCAAAGGTCTGAAAATCCACGTACACAATATCAAACAATTCTCCTTTGTCTACCCTGCTTATTATTTCTCAAAGCATTCCAACAAATTCATCAGGCAAGATTTTCCCTTGAGGAAACAATGCTGAGTCCAGCTTATTTTATCTTGTGCCTCCAAGTAGCCCGAACTCACATCCTTAACAATCGACTCCAACATCTTTCAAACCACTGTCAGACTAAGTGGCCTATAGTTTCCTTTCTTCTGCCTCTCTCCCTTCTTGAAGAGTGGAGTGACATTTCTGAAATCTTTATGGGTTGAGCTAAGAAATCGCAGGGGTAAAAGGACCCTGATAGCAGTTATCTACAGGCTTCTAAACAGCTGCAGTGATGTGGACTACAAATTACAACAGGAAATAGATAAGGCTTGCCAGAAGGGCAGTGTTATGATCATTGTAGGGGATTTTAACATACGAGTGGATTGGGAAGATCAGCTCAGCACTGGATCTCAAGAGAGAGTATTTGCAGAATGTCTACGAGATGGCTTTTTAGAACAGCTTGTTGTTGAGCCCACTAGGGGATCGGCTGTACTGGATTGGGTATTGTGTAATGAACCAGAGGTGATTAGAGAGATGGAAGTGAAGGAACCCTTAGGAGGCAGTGATCACAACATGAGTGAGTTCACTGTGAAATTTGAGAAAGAGAAGCCGAAATCCGATGTGTCGGTATTTCAGTGGAGTAAAGGAAATTACAGTGGCATGAGAGAGGAACTGGTCAAGGTTCACTGGAAAGGGACACTAGCGGGAAGAACGGCAGAGCAGCAGTGGCTGGAGTTTATGCGAGAAGTGAGGAAGGTGCAAGACCGATATATTCCAAAGAAGAAGAAATTTTCGAATGGAAAAAGGATGCGGCCGTGGCTGACAAGAGAAGTCAAAGCCAAAGTAAAAGCAAAGCAGAGGGCATATGGTTATGGGGTGCTGCTTCTACAACATGATACAAAACATGGCCAAAGGCACCGTAGGATGCAGACAATAATCAAAATTAATACAATCAGACTTCAAAAATGCTAAAACAACCCCCAGAAGTCCCTGAATATATTGAAAGGCCAGGGCCACCCCCCTGCCTTACTGGTCCCAAAATTGTGCAGCTTACTGCCAACATCTTGAATTTTCGGAATCTCTTGGGTTCTGTGTTTAGACAAGTCAGTAATATTGGACGATTCGTCAGGGATATAAGTACAGCATTCCTTACCTATGATAGCACAGGTCCCTCCTTTTTCTGCTAATATAAAGTGTTGGGCCATCCGATTCTGTCGCACTGTTTGGCGAATTGCAATCATCTCAGTTACCTGTGCTTGAGTGTCAGTCAGTGCTCCAGCTGTATTATTGGCCAGTTCTTCTAGAGTGGCTGCTAAATTAATTATTTCCCTGGAATTTCTGGCTACCCCATAGGAGGGAGAGGCAATCATCCAAAATCTCTCAGATTCTGTTATACCCCTTCATTGCCTATTCCGATGGGGTGATCCTGAGGCTGAGCCAGGATCCTCAAGTGTGGCACAAGGTCAGCAAAGTAGCAACAACCACTCCGACCCTCGTCCCCCCTCGAGAACCCGTCTGGTGGGGTGTGGTTCCATGCCACTGCCCTGTTCTTTCTCCCGGCAGCCAGGGATAGGCCCTATTTCCACAAACCCAATAAGTTCCATTTAGTGGTCCAGGGGTATCATAAGTTTGACTCTTGGTACAGTTACTACTTCCCACTTGATAGGGTGCACTCTCATTCTGGTTACACAACAAGTAGTACGAACCACTGCTGGAGATGTAACTCTTATCTCCGGTCATAGCTTGGAGGGGTCTTGTGGAGGAGATCTACGACTCCAACCCTCAAAGCAACACCAACCCCAGTCTCGCCTTCCAGACCTGGATATGGTAATTGACAATGCTACCATTACGGCTATCAGAAAACACCAGAACTGAATTGACTCCGCTAGTATTCAGAGGCACCACTGACATAGTCTGACCCTGTTGGAGAATCTGGGCACATACCCAATGTGCTCCCCGCTCAACTTGCTTAGCGTAGGTGTGGCAGAGGGACAGGAAAGTGTTAAACTGGGGGCCTCCCGAGACAGGGGCAGGTTCCCTTAGGGTCATTAAAATCAGCATTAACCAGTACATTATTACTGGTTCTGCCAGTAACGTGTTTACAGTCCGTTCGATGTATCCGCCGGAGCTGCCCTTCCACCATCACTACAGGAGGTGTTGTCAGTAGCACTTGGTACAGTCCTCTCCACCTCGGTCCCAACTTCTTACTGTTATGAACCCTGTAACTGGGTCACTTACCGGCAAAGATGGAGACGTCCGTTGAAGTCTGATGGTACTATTTTTAACAGTATTTATTACTAAAAATACACAAAAATAATATCAATGCAAATATACAGATAATATACATCGTCAATACTAAATCTAAAAGTGTGGGTATAATAATAATCAATAAGAAATAGCTCTATTGTTGTCTGGGGGATAATGTATTGTCCGATGGAAATATAAAGTTCACTCAGTTCTTGCAGGCTGCAGCCTTTGGGGACCACTGGGTTGCAATGGTTGGAGAGAGAGAGAGATTTGGAGAAAAACTTGCCGGCTTTCCTTTTATGATTTCGATCCGTCGGAGTCTCGTCGGTGTGGCCGTTCACTTGTGGCCTCTCCTTTAGCTAAACCGTTCTTCCGTGATGAGCCCACCACCCCGGCAAGGGAGGATGCACACGAGCCCTCACCGGCTGTCGCTATTAAACGCTGTCACGGGATCTCTAGCGTTTCTCCTGGTGCGTCTAAAGGGGTTTTTTCCCAGACCCTCTTTTATCCTCACTCACGGGGTCTCAGGTGTCAATCAGGTTGGGATGATGCAATCCCTCAACCAGCCCACTCTGGTTGTCCCCTGAGGGGTTTCAATGAATAGTACAGTACTCAATACACAATTCCGTCTCCAAGAGACAATGGCCGTCATCAGTGGTTCCGTTTCGCTGAGGTCAGAACACATTCCAAACCCTGTGTATTCTGGACGTCTCTCTCTCACTTCCTGGGTCTCAGACCCGAATTAATAGCGATCTTGCGATTCTCAAAAAGGAGTGGGCGACTTTGTACCCTTCGGCCCCTCAGAGTTGCATCACATTTGTAACATTACCATCCCAGTTCTTGAGCAGGACAATTCTCTAGGCTGGATGGTGGTGTAGTCACCTTTAGTTTGGGTTTTGTCCTCTCAATAGGCCTGTCGTACCTGTGAATGCAAGCTTTGGAGAGTTTTTGTTAATTTGCATAAGTATTTTCCCATCTCCTCCCCCAAGGTATGCATACCCAATGTTGCAGGTAAGTGCTCAGGGAGGAGTGGCAAACAAGGTCAGGGTCCCCATGGGGTTCTCATAGGCTTCCCGTAGATAATTTCTGCCGGTGATTTCTTACTTGATGGCGTAATTCTCATATGGAATAGGACTAAGGGTAAAACCTTCAATCAGGTCAATCCAGTTTCTTGTGTAAGTTTTGCCAACTTATCTTTCAAAGTACCATTGGCTCGTTCCATATGTCGCTGCTTTCAGATGATGGGTGCAATGGAACTGCTGTTTTATAGCAAGCTCTTTACAGATTTCCTCATTTATTTTGGCCCATTGTCCTAGCTTATCATTTCTGGAAGTCCATAGTGAGGAGTTATTTCTTTTAGCAATATGTTCACAACAGTCATAGTGGTATCATTAGTTGTAGGAACAGCTTCAATCGATCTGCTAAATACATCTACTATCACTGAGCAATACCTATAACAATGTACTCTAGGTAATTCTATAAAATCAAATTGCAAACAAGAAAAACGTCCACCAGGCAACGGGGTAGTTCCGGAACCACAAGGCATCCCCTTTCCAGCATTTGTTTTTTTTTACAGTTTAAGCATGCTTTGGCTCGTTTTTCAGCTGCTTTCTGGAAGTCAAGGTTGTAATAATGTATTAACCATTTCCTCCTTGCACAAGCGTGTATAATTATGTACATGATCTATAAAAATAGGTAAGAACACAGAGGGAACACAGACCTGTCACGCAGGGGTCACCCATAAATCGGTCTGAGGTTCGAGGTGGCAACCCATTTGGGACCATAGTTTGCGCTCTCCTTCAGGGGCGTTCCCCTGTTAGTTACATATTTCCCCCATGTCTGGCATACCCGTGCTTAGATTTTGTCTAATAGGAGCTTGCTGGGTTCCCCAGGGGCCTAAAAGTGTGAGATTCAAGGCTGTCTGTTTGGCCGCTGCATCAGCCCTAACATTACCCTGGAACATCTCATCACATTCCCCAGTATGGGCAGCACATTTAATAATAGTCAAAACTCGAGGTAGCTGTAGAGCGGTGAGTAAGTTGTCTACAAAGGTAGCATTACTAATGGGGTGGCCAGAGGAAGTCAGGAATCCCCAAAGCCCTGTAGTCAGTTCATAACGGGAGTCTGTGTGAACGTTCGCACTTTAGTCTGTTGCTAGGATACAGGCAGGAGTCAGAGCAAACAGCTCAGCCTTCTGGGCGGAGACAGCTGATTCAAAAGAGTCCTCTTCAATTACAATGGCATGCAAAAGTTTGGGCACCCTGGTCAATGTTTCTGTTACTGTTAAACGAGTAAAAGTTGAACTGATTTCCAAAAGACATAAGTTAAAGATGACACATTTCAGTAATATTTTAAGCAAGGAAACTTTTTTTTTATTTCCATCTTTTACAGTTTCAAAATAACAAAGAAGGAAAAGGGCCTGAAGCAAAAGTTTGGGCACCCTGCATGGTCAGTACTTAGTAACACCCCCTTTGGCAAGTATCACAGCTTGTAAATGCTTTCTGTAGCCAGCTAAGAGTCTTTCAATTCTTGTATGGGGGGGATTTTTGCCCATTCTTCCTTTGCAAAAGGGTTCTAGTTCTGTGAGATTCTTGAGCTGTCTTGCATGCACTGCTCCTCTGAGGTCTGTCCACAGATTCTCGATGATGTTTAGGTCGGGGGACTGTGAGGGCCTTGGGCAAATCTTCAGCTTGTGCCTCTTGAGGTAGTCCAGTGTGGATTTTGAGGTGTGTTTAGGATCATTATCTTGTTGCAGAAGCCATCCTCTTTTCATCTTTGGCTTTTTTCCAGACAGTGTGATGTTTGCTTCCAGAATTTGCTGGTATTTAATTGAATTCGTTCTTTCCTCTACCAGTAAATGTCCCCGTGCCACTGGTTGCAACACAAGCCAAAAGCATGATCGATCCATCCCCGTGCTTAACAGTTGGAGAGGGGTTCTTCTCATGTAATTCTGCACCCTTTTTTCTCCAAACATACCTTTTCTCATTGCCGTCAAAAGGCTCTATTTTAACTTCATCGGTCCACAGGACTTGTTTCCAAAATGCATCAGACTTGTTCAGATGTTCCTTTGAACCTTCTGAATAGAACTCTGGGCACCTTGGCTTTAACCCAGGGCAAACTGAAACAGTGATATGGGGAAGGACCAGTCCTGTCTGTTGCCAAAGGAGATCCGGAACTTCAGGCAGTAATGTGCTGCCCTCTTTTCCTTTAACCTCTCCAATCACCGTGACTGGGAACTTCTGTCCCTCGAGGGGTGCATAATACTGGCTTTCCTCAGTTGAGCACCCCGGAGGGTCATAGCAGAGTCACATGAGTGTCGGCCGCTGGCAGAAGGGGTTCAAACGCAGTGGAGTCCAGATTAAGTGCCCACCACTGGGGGGGTCGGTAACTGGGGAAGATGTCGGTTGTTCACTAGTCCCAGGGTGACACCCTTGTCCGCACAGAGAATCTCGACTTCCAACGGACGGAGCAGGTCACTCTCTGCTAGATTACACCCCTGACTGGTGGTGACTGTAAATGAAACCTCACACTGGGTCCCCTGGAATTCCACCTGCAGTGGCTGGGTACGTGAATACGTATGTGCCCTGCCTTTGAACCCAAACAGAATGATTGTCTAATAGCTGTTTTCCATCTTCTGATACTATTTCCTGATTGACAGTGGTTGTGGTTGCAATCAATCATAAACGGAACAGGAATTCCAGCAACTTGCAATATTACATTGGGCTCTTCCTGAGGAGTGGTACTCATGGTAGGAAGTATCTTTGCTTGTCTACCCCAGCAGGGATGACAGTGGAACAACATGGCAGGTATTTCTGGGAATAATACAGAAGGTGCAGGATCAGTTCAAAGAGGAGGAAAGATTCTAACTGGAGTAAGGGGCGACCGTGGCTGTCAAGGGAAATCAAAGATGGTATAAAAATAAAGGAGAAAAAGTATAACATAGCAAAGATGAGCAAGAAGCCAGAGGATTGGGAAACTTTTAAAGAGCAACAGAAGATAACTAAAAAGGCAATACGGGGAGAAAAGATGAGGCATGAAGGTAATATAAAGGACGATAGTAAAAGCTTCTTTAGGTATGTGAAAAGGAAAAAGTTCAGACCAAAGTTGGGCGCTTGAAGACAGAAATGGGTGAATTTATTGCGGGGAACAAGGAAATGGCAGACGAGTTGAACAGGTACTTTGGATGTGTCTTCACTAGGGAAGACACGGACGATCTCCTGATATAATAGTGGCCAGAGGTCCTAGGGTAACGGAGGAACTGAAGGAAATTTATATTGGGCAGGAAATGGAGTTGGGTAGACTGATGGCACTGAAGGCTGATAAATCTCCAGGGCTGATGGTCTGCATCCCAGGGTACTTAAGGAGGTGGCTCTGTTATTAGTAATCATTTTCCAATGTTCTATAGATTCAGGATCAGTTCCTGAGAATTGGAGGGCCGCTAATGTTATCCCACTTTTTAAGAAAGAAGGGAGAGAGAAAACAGAGAATTATAGACCAATTAGCCTGACATTAGTGGTGGGGAAGAAGAGTCAATTATAAAAGATGAAATAGCGGCCCATTTGGATAGCAGTAACAGGATCGGTCAGAGTCAGCATGGATTTACGAAGTGGAAATCATGCTTGACTAATCTGGGATTTTTTGAGGATTTAACTATGAAAATGGACAAGGGAGAGCCAGTGGATGTAGTGTACCTGGACTTTCAGAAAGCCTTTGATGAAGTCCCACATAGATTAGTGGGCAAAATTAGAGCACATGTTATTGGGAGTAGGGTACTAACATGCATAGAAAATTGGTTGGCAGACAGGAAACGAAGAGTAGGGATTAACGGGTCCTTTTCAGAATGGCAGGCAGTGACCAGTGGGTTACCGCAAGGCTCGGTGCTGGGGCCACAGCTATTTACAATATACATTAATGATTTAGATGAAGGAATTAAAAGTAACATTACCAAATTTGCAGATGACACAAAGCTGGGTGGCAGTGTGAGGAGGATGTTATGAGAATACACGTTGACTTGGATAGGTTGGGTGAGTGGGCAGATGCAGTTTAATGTGGATAAATGTGAGGTTATCCACATTGGTGGCAAGAACAGGAAGGCAGATTACTATCTGAATGATGTCAAGTTGGGAAAAGGTGAAGTACAACAAGATCTGGGTGTTCTTGTTCATCAGTTACTGTAAGTAAGCATGCAGGTACAGCAGGCAGTGAAGAAAGCTAATGGCCTGTTGGCCTTCATAACAAGGGGAATTGAGTATAGGAGCAAAGAACCTGCAGTTGTACAGGTTCCTGGTGAGACCATACCTGGAGTATTGCCTTCAGTTTGGGTCTCCAAATTTGAGGAAGGACATTCATGCTATCGAGGGAGTGCAGCGTAGGTTCACGAGGTTGATTCCCGGGATGGCGGGACTGTCATATGCTGAAAGATTGGAGCGACTGGGCTTGTATACACGAGAATTTAGGATGAGAGGGGATCTGATTGAAACATTTAAGATTATTAAGGGATTGGATATGCTGGAGGCAGGAAACATATTTGCGATGTTGGGGGAGTCCAGAACCAGAGGCCACAGTTTAAGAATAAGGGGTCGGCCGTTTAGAACCGAGTTGGGGAAACTTTTTCACACAGAAAGTTGGGGATCTGTGGAATGCTCTGCCTGAGAAGGCAGTGGAGGCCAATTCTCTGGTTGCTTTCAAGAAGGAGTTAGATAGAGCTCTTAAAGATAGCGGATTCAAGGGATATGGGGAGAAGGCAGGAACATTGTGGATGATCAGCCATGATCAGCCATGATGACAGTGAATGGCTGTGCTTGCTCAAAGGTCCAAATGGCCTACTCCTGCACCTATTGTCTATTGGTTGCACCCAACAGTCTGAGGGATTCAGAGGAACAAATTTGTAGAGAGATTGCAGACTATGCCAAGAAACAAATGTTGATATAGTTGTAACCCCTGGGTCGCCGCAGGCATCGCTCAAACTCGTTCTAGTCTAGGGGGAGCAGCCTTCGGCCCCGCCAAACTGGGTAATCAGCTGGTGTGGATGCTGTGTGATGTCCCCGCCTCGCCCAACAAACAGACAGTACACCTTATGCGATTAAATGAGTACAATTTATAAAGATTACTATAACTAAGCGATTACTAATGATACAGTATATATGAATAAGAGGGGAAAAAAAAGAAAAGGCGCCAAACTTATCAAAGTCCAAACCACTTCGTGCACAACCGTTGGAGCTCAATTACTGAAGTCTTCTGGCCACCATTCGATCCCCTCCGACTTCCTCGACCCGCCCCCTGGGACACCCACGGTGGTCGACCAGTCGCTCCACACTCCTCTGTCTCCGTCTCCTCTCCTCACGGAAAACCTTGGGCCGGGGACCCCCGTTCGGGGTCCGTACCGTCGCACAGCTTCCAGCACCCCGTCCTCTCTCTCTCACTCCATCGCGCCGACTCCCCAAAACCCCCACCAACAATCAGTTTATAGACCCAAACAAGCTTCCAGCACTTATCATAACAAAGATGCTAGCATTCCTACTATTAACACAGGCGCCAGCATTCCTACTTGTAACAAAACAAAGACGCCATTTTGATTACATACACAGTAACAAAGGAAAAGAAAAAAAACCCCGTTACATAGTAAATGATTTTAACTTTCCAAATATTGACTGGGTCTCCCATACTGTAAAAGGACTAGCCGGTGTAGAGTTTCACAAATGTGTCCTTAATCAGCACGTAGAATTCCCGATGTAGAAGTGTGCAATAAGCCGTTAGGAAATGATCCAGGGTTAGTGACAGAAATTAGTGTATGGGAACACTTTGTAACTAGCGATCATAATGCCATGAGATTCCAAGTAAATATAGAAAAAGAGAGGTCTGGACCACGGGTTGAGATTTAAATTGGAGAAAGGTCAGTTTTGATGGTATCAGAAAGGATCTGACAAGTGTGGTTTGCGACAGGCTGTTTTCTGGCCAAGGAGTACTTGGTAAGCGGGAGGCCTTCAGAAGTGAAATTTTGAGGGCGTTGAGTTTGTATGTGCCTGTCAAAATAAAAGTTGAAAGGTAACTGGTGCAGGGAACCTTGGTTCTCAAGAGATATTGAGGCCCCGGATATTTTGTTCCTCTAAATGCCTCAGACTGTTGGGTTCAACCAAGACTCATCAGTAACTACAAATCATAATTCAATGTCCTGAGCATATCTGATTTTTTTATTTAGTTGTCTTCTGTTGGTTTCTAAAAACTTTCTGGTAGTTTTTGTTCTATTATTTGCCCTCTCTTTGGCTTCTCATTCCAGCCATGGTTGTGTCCTCCTGCCTTTCCAGTGCTACGTTGGGATGTATCTACTATGCACCTCCCAAATTGCTCCCAGAATCTCCAGTCATTGCTGCTCCATCGTCATTCCTACCAGTTTCCCCTTCCAATGAAGTTTGGCCAGCTTCTCTGTCATAGGGATTTGATGAAGTTCCGTGAAACAGGTCATTCCGCCCATCTAGACTGCTGAAAATATTAAACTCTCTGATGCAACGATCTGCACTGGGATCATGGCCCTCCGTACCCCTACCTTCCAGGTACCCATCCAAACTTCTCAAACGGTGAAAGTGATCTGGCATGAACCCCTTTTGCTGGCATCCCATTCCACACTCTCACGACCATTTCAGTAAAGAGCCTTTTCACATGTTCCCCTTGAATTTTCACCTTCCCCACCTACCCATGACCTCTGGTTGTCATCCCACCCAACAGTGGAAAAAGCTGCTTGCATTTACCCCATCTATACCCTCATAATTGTGTATATTTGGAGCAAATTCTCAAAGTAATGTATAATTTCCTTGTTTATGTTTAGAGCTTTTTGAGGTGTATAAGATGATGAGGGTACTGATCGTGTAGATAGCCAGTGGTGTGTTTCCCAGGGTTGAAATGGCTAACACGAGGGTGCAATGGAAATGTGTACCAAGGGGATGTCAGGGGTAAATTTTTCACACCGAGAGCAGTGGATGCATGCAATGCGCTACCAGTGGCGGTGGTATAGACAGAATCAATAGGGTCTTTTAAGAGGCTCTTGCATAGGTACATGGAGCTCAGAAAAATAGAGGGCTGTGCGTTAGGGAAATTCTCGGCAGTTTCTAGAGTAGGTTACATGGTCAGCACAACTTTGTAGGTTGAAGGGCCTGGAATATGTTGTAGACTTCAATGTTCTATGTTAAGCAGCGAAACAACATTTGCTGTACTCCAATCCTCCGGTACCTCCCCCTGTCACTAATGATAGATAGATAGATACTTTATTCATCCCCATGGGGAAATTCCAACTTTTTTCCAATGTCCCATACACTTGTTGTAGCAAAACTAATTACATACAATACTTAACTCAGTAAAAAAATATGATATGCATCTAAATCACTATCTCAAAAGCATTAATAATAGCTTTTAAAAAGTTCTTAAGTCCTGGCGGTAGAATTGTAAAGCCTAATGGCATTGGGGAGTATTGACCTCTTCATCCTGTCTGAGGAGCATTGCATCGATAGTAACCTGTCGCTGAAACTGCTTCTCTGTCTCTGGATGGTGCTATGTAGAGGATGTTCAGAGTTATCCATAATTGACCATAATTGATGATTTAGTTATCTCTGCTAGGGCCGAGACAATTTCTGCACTTGCTTCCCCTGGCGTCCGAGGGAGCACCTTATCATGCGCTGAAGATTTATCCACTCACATCTGCCTTGGGAGAGCAAACATCTCCTCTTCCTTAATCTGTGCAGGGTGCACGATGCCACTTTTCTCACACTTTCATCGACTCTGTGTCCAACTCCTGAGTACATAGATATGGAAAAAGCATTTAGGATCTTCCCCATCTGTTTTGTTTCCCAGCCCGGTCTTCCAGAGGACCAACTTTGTGCCTTGCAATCCTTTTGCTGTTAATCTGTCTCTAGAATCCCTGAGGATCTTTTCTGCATGGGCAACCTCATGCCTTCTTTTAGCGATCCTGATTTATTTCTTATGTGTTCTCTTGCATTTCTTATACTCCATAAGAACCTGCCTGCCTATCCCTGTTATACAACTCCATTTTGTGCGTCACCAGGGTCTCAGTATCTCTTGCAAACCAAGGATCCCTACAGTTTCTATCTTTGCCTTTTATTCTGACAAGCACATACCCTATTTGTACTTCCAGAATTTCGCTTTGAAGGCCTCCCACTCACCAAGCAAACCTTTGCCATAAAGCAGCCTGTCCCAGTCCACAGTTGCCAGATCCTAGTGTCATAATTCCAGGTTTTGATTGATGCCCTGAACACATCCGCCTTTCCTGTGATGCTCCTTGTATTGACATATACGGACGGGGCTCAGCATATTCACTGCACCATGCTCAACTTTTTAATTCCTGACTTTGTCTGAGAACAGAACAACATCTGTCTCTACAACCCCTCCACTATCTGTTCTGTCATTCTGTCCCATTCCCCCTGCAACTTTAGTTTAACCACCCCGACCCTCACCTCCCACGATGCAGCTCTATTATCCATTTGGCTTTCATCTCCCAGATCAATAAATAGGAGGTGCATACCAGGTACAGGCAGATAAAGAACAAATGGGGTACTTATGAAGTACAGGAAATTCAAGTGAACACTTATGAAAGAAATAAAAGAAGGCATGAGGTTGCCCCAGCAGACAAGGTGAAGGAGAATCCTCAGGGATTCTGCAGATACGTTAAAAGCAAAAAGATTGCAAGGAACAAAATTAATCCTCTGGAAGATCAGAATGGTAATCCATATGAGGTAACAAAACAGGTGTGGGAGGTTTTTTTTTGCATCCGTATTTACACAGGAGATGGACACAGCATCTGTAGAAGTGAGGCAAAGCAACATCACCTTCATGGAACCTGTACAGATTACAGAGGTGGAGGTGTTTGCTGTCTTAAGGCAAATTGCCATTGATCAATCCCCAGGACCTGACAGGTTGTTCCCTAGGACCCTGTGGAAGACAAGTGCAGAAATTGTCGGGGTACAAGCACAGATATTTAAATCATCCCTAGTGACAGGTGAGGGACTGGAGGATTGGAGGACAGCCAATGTTGTTCGTTTGTTCAAGAAGGGCTCTAAAAATAAACTAAGAAATTTTACGATATGTAAGTATTTGGATAGATGTGGACTGATTAAGGATAGGCAGCATGGCTTTGTGCATGGTAGGTCATATCTAACCAATCTTATAGAGTCTCTCGAGGAAGTTATCAGGAAAGTGGATGAAGGCAAGGCAGTGGATGTTGTCTACATGGACTTCAGCAAGGACAATGTCTCATATGGGACGTTGGTCAAGAAGGTTCAGTCACTCAGCATTCAAGATGAGATAGTAAATTGGACGAGACACTGGCTTTGGGAGAAGCCAGTGTGTGGCAGCAGATGGTTGTCTCTCTGACTAGAAGACTGTGACTCGTCGTTGCCACAGGGTTCAGTGCTGGATCTGTTGTTGTTTGTCATCTATATCAGTAATCTGGATGATAGTGTGGTTAACTGGATCAGTAAATTTGTGGATGACACCAAGATTGGGGTGTAGTGACAGCGAGGAAGACTCATGGCTTGCAGTGCGATCTGGACCAGCTGGACAAATGCGTTGAGAAATGGAAAATGGAAGTTAATGCAGACAAGTGTAAGGTGTTACACTTTGGTAGAACCTACCAGGGTGGGTCTTACACAGTGACTGGTCGGGCATGGAGGGTTGTTGTAGAAGAAAGGGATCTGGGAATACATGTCTGTATTTCACTGAAAGTGGTGTCACAGTTCGATAGGGACGGAATGAAAGATTTTGGCATATTGGCCTTCAGAAACCAAAGTATTGAGTACAGGTGATGGGTGTTATGTTGACGTTGTACAAAGCATTAGTGAGGCCTAATTTGGAGTATTGTGTGCAGTTTTGGTCACCAACCTACATGAACGTTGTAAAAGAGGTTGAAAGAGTTCAGAGGAAATTCACAAGGATGTTGTCAGGTGTGCAGGACTTGGGTTACAAGGAGAGACTGAACAGGTCTGGGCTTTATAGAAGATTGAGGGGAGATTTGATGGAGGTGTTCCAAAATTATGAGGGTGAGAGATGGGGTAAATGCAAGCTGGCTTTTACCACTGAGATGGGGTGTGTCTACAACCAGAGGCCATGGGTTAAGGGTGAAAGGTGAAACGCTAAGGGGAACATGAGGGGAAACTGTGTGCTGGGGCAGCAGGCTGAGGGTAGCAGACACCAACAGAATCAACAAACTCATTCGTAAGGCCAGTGACGTTGTGCGGGTGGAACTGGACTCTCTGATGATGGTATCTCAAAAGAGGATGCTGGCCAAGTTACATGCCATCTTGGACAATGTCTCCCATCCACTCCATAATGTACTGGTTAGGCACAGGAGTACATTCAGCCAGAGACTCATTCCACCGAGATGCAACACTGAGCGTCATTGGAAGTCATTCCTGCCTGTGGCCATCAAACTTTACAACTCCTCCCTCGGAGTGTCAGACACTCTGAGCCAATAGGCTGGTCCTGGACTAATTTCCACTTGGCAGAATTTGCTTATTATTTAATTATTTATGCAAAATATACATTTTTATATACTATATTTCTACCTATTCTTGGTTGGTGCAACTGTAATGAAACCCAATTTCCCTCGGGATCAATAAAGTATGTCTGTCTGTTCACACAAATAGTCATCCGGGTTTGGAATGAGCAGACAGCCCAAGTGCTGCACGCGAGCTCAATTTCAACATGTAAGAAGTTTGTACAGGTACCTGGATGGTAGGTGTACGGGATTAGCCAGTTTAAATAGTTCAACACAAGCTAGATGGGCCAAAGGGCCTGTTTCAGTGTTGTACTTTTCCATGACTGTGACAGGAATAATACTAACATTCACTCGAATTCCGTTTAATGGCTGTGCAGACCAACCATACATCTGAGTAGGAGACATTTAAGGAAAGTTTCTCTGGTGATACGATTTCCACGCCTCTCTCGTCGTGGGGAACTGCGTACGAGGCATTGCCTTCTGCCGGGTGAGTTTCCAAAGAGATCACCAGCTCGTAACCCAGCACGGATGGAAAGCGTGCAGGAGAGCCGGCTGGGTTCGAACTCAGGACCTTTCGTCCCAAAGTCAGGCACTGATGCCACTATGCCACCAGCCATGTCAGGAGATATTTACATTGCATTGAAACTGTGGCGCTTTAAATTAACAGTACATAAAAGAAAATCCCCAGCTGCATGTCAACAAAGGGTATTTGCATGAGAGTGTTTCAGTTACTGTGGGGCCAGGCACCCATGCAGCTCAGCTGGAGCAGGGAATAATAGCAATGGGGAGAGTCAGACTGAGCCAAGTCACGGATGGGAGACGGCAGAAATGCCCCATTCAAGAGCATCAGAGAATTTGATGGTCAATCCAGATACCAGCACAGTGCCCAGTTAGAAGATGATTTTTCTCTCCAACTTGGGTTGAACTTCACTGTAACTGTGTGATGCCAGATCACACCTTGGCAACTAAAGTGATCTCATCTGACATGTTGTCTTTCACCCATTGATGGATTTTGTAAATCTTTTTACAGGTTAAAAATGACAAGGAATTTGACTACGTGAATCTCAACCACAACACACCAGTTTTGCTGTCTCTGTCCAGATATTTAAGAATTGGAGCAAGGGATTCAATCAATCATCCTTCCTGCTCAGACTGTGGGGAGGTATTCACTCTGTCATCTGACCGACTAGCATGCCCGTAATTTTACACAGGGAAAGGCCGTTCACCTGCTCAGACAATGGGAATGGATTCAGTTGGTCATCTCGACTGAAGATACATCAGCAAGTTCATACTGGACAAGGCCATTCACCTGTTCTGTGTGAGAGAAGGGATTGGGTCGATCTTCCCACCTGTGGAACACCAGTCAGTTCACATTGGGCAGAGGCTGGTCATCTGCTGAATTTGTGGGGAAGGATTCACTCTGTCAGCTGAACTAATGGCTCACCAGCGAGTTCACACTGGGGAGAGGCCATTCACCTGCTCGGACTGTGGGAAGGGATTCACTTGCTCATCTCAACTGAAGGTACATCAGCGAGTTCACACTGGAGAGAGGCCATTCACCTGCTCGGACTGTGGGAAGGGATTCACTCAATCATCCAATCTACAGATTCACCAGCGAGTTCACACTGGGGAGAAGCCGTTCAACTGCCTAGACTGTGGGAAGGGATTCATTCAGGCAGCCAGCCTACTGAAACACCAGCGAGTTCACACTGGGGAGAGGCCGTTCACCTGCTCAGACTGTGGGAAGGGATTCACTCAGTCATCCCACCTACAGAGTCACCAACGTGTTCACACAGGGGAGAAGCCATTCACCTGTTCAGACTGTGGAAAGGGATTCTCTCAGTTATCCAATCTACAGAGTCACCAACAAGTTCACACTGGGGAGAAGCCATTCACCTGCTCAAAATGTGGGAAAGAATTCACTCAGTCATCTGATCTGCTGGCTCACCAGCGAGTTCACACTGGGGAGAGGCCGTTCACCTGCTCAGACTGTGGGAAGGGATTCACTTGCTCATCTCAACTGAAGGTACATCAGCGAGTTCACACTGGGGAGAGGCCATTCACCTGCCCAGAATGTGGGAAGGGATTCACTCAATCATCCAACCTACAGATTCACCAGCGACTTCACACTGGGGAGAAGCCTTTCACCTGCCCAGACTGTGGGAAGGGATTCATTCAGGCAGCTAGCCTACTGAAACATCAGCGAGTTCACACTGGGGAGAAGCCGTTCACCTGCTCAGACTGTGGGAAGGGATTCACTCAGTCATCCCACCTACATAGTCACCAACGAGTTCACACTGGGTAGATGCCGTTCACCTGCTCAGACATTGGGAAGAGATTCACTCAGCCATCTCCATCAAATGTGCATCATTGAGTTCACACAGGGGAGAGGCCGTTCACCTGCTGTGAATGTGGGAAGCGATTCACTCAGTAATCTAACCTTGTGACACACTACCGGGTTCACACTGGGCAGAAAGCTTCAATAAGCTTCATGCTGGATATTTGTCCATCACCGTTGCTGAATGAGATTTTTAGAGTGACTGTCGGTGCTGAACTCTGCAATTATTGTTGCTGCTCACCACACCCAGTTCTACACCCTGGTCACTGGGCACGGGAGGCGTTTCTTCTGCTGCACATTCACCTTTAATGGGACTGGAGTTTAATATTCTGGATCTCTAGACAAATAAATCAGTTCTGTTTTGAACTCTGTCTCTGGTACTTAAGTGAATTTCTAACACAGCTAGTGTACAGTAGAGAGTCAACTCAGGCCAGCTGTATCCTGCCAGTGATTCTTTTCCATGACAGTCCTTTTAAATCCTCCCCTGTTGTTCATGTCTCCCTCTCCCTGTGGTGATGGGTTCCAAACAGTCACCACTCTGTGGGTGAAGAATATTTTGCAGACTGAAGAAGTCGAGCTGACTGCAGTTCTGTCTGAGATGTTCTTTGCCCCTCAAATCTCTGGGCTGAGGAAGAATGACAATGGGAGTTAACCTAAAAAAACAAACACGGGGAAATCTGCAGATGCTGGTAATTCAATAAACACACACAAAATACTCGTGGAATGCAGCAGGCTAGGCAGCATCTATCAGAAAAAGTACTGTCGACGTTTCGGGCTGAAACCCTCTGGCGGGACTAACTGAAAGGAAAGATAGTAAGAGATTTGAAAGCATGAGGGGGAGGGGAAAATGTGAAATGATAGGAGAAGACTGGAGGGGGTGGGATGAAGCTAAGAGCTAGAAGTGATTGGCAAAAGGGATACAGAGCTGGAAAAGGGAAAGGATCATGGGACGGGAGGCCTAGGGAGAAAGAAAGGGGGAGGGGAGCACCAGAGGGAGATGGAGAACAGGCAGAGTGATGGGCAGACAGAGACAAAAAAAGGGGGAGGGGGAGAAAACTAAATATATCAGGGATGGGGTAAGAAAGGGAATTAACGGAAGTTAGAGAAGTCCTTCCAGGTAAGTCGACACTTCACCTATGAGTCAGCTGGTGGTATACTGCGTCCGGTGCTCCCAGTTAAGACCTTTATATATTGGTGGGACCCAACGCAGACTGCGATACCGTTTCGCTGAACACCTACGCTCTGACCGCCAGAGAAAGAAGGATTTCCCAGTGGCCACACATTTTAATTCCACGTCCCATTCCCAGTCTGATATGTCTGTCCATGGCCGCCTCTACTGTCTAGATGAAGCCACACTCAGGTTGGAGGAACAACACCTTATATACCGTCTGGGTAGTCTCCAACCTGATGGCACGAACATTGACTTCCATAGAAGAAAAAGTGAATTACAGAGAGAAGGGTTGTCCAAAATTGTTCAGAAAAGAACAATGGCAGGGATGACGACAGAATGGCTGAAATTTCTGGAAGCAATTCGGAAAGCACAGGATAAGCCATATGTACCAAAGAGGAAGAAGTATTCCAAAAACAAGATGATACAAGTGTAGCTAATGAGAAGGCAAAGCCAACATAAAAGACAAAGAGAGGGCATATAACAGATCAAACAATGGTGGGAAGTTAGGGGATTAGGAAGCTTTTAGAAAGCAACAAAAGGGTAGTAAGAAAGTAATTGAGAAGGGAAATATGGAATGCGAAGTTAAGCGAGCCAGTAATAAAGAGGATACCAAATGTTTCTTCCGATACATAAAGTGTGAAGGAGAAGTGAGAGTGGATATCGGACCACTGGAAAATGAGGCCGGAGGGGTAGTAATAGGGGACAAGGAGCTCGCGGATGAACTGAATAAGTATTCTGCATCAGACTTCACTGTAGAAGACATTAGCAGCGGAAGTCCAGATGTCAGTGGTCAGAAGTGTGTAAAGTTATATTACTCGGGAGAAGGTTCCTGTGAAACAGAAAGGTCTGAAGGTAAATACGGCACCTGGACCAGATGGTGTACACCCTAGAGTTCTGAAAGGATGGCTGAAGAGATTGTGGAGGGGGTCAGTAATGATGTTTGAAGAATCAATGGATTCTGTTGTGGTTCTGGAAGTCTGGAAATTTGGAAATATCACTCCACTCTTCAAGAAGGGCAAGAGGTGGAAAAACAGAAATTTTAGGCCAGTTTGTCTGACCACACTAATTGGGAAGATATTGTAGTCGGTTGTTGAGGATGTGTTTTCAGGGTATTTCGAGGCACGTGATAAAATTGGCAACTCTCAGAATGTTGTCTTCGAGGGAAAATCTTGTCTGACAAGTATGTTGAAATTCTTTCAATTCATTGAAGTAACAAGTAAGATAGGCAAAGGAGAATGGGTTGATGATGTGCTTTCAGAGGTGGATTTTCAGAAGGTCCTTGACAAGGTGCCTCCCATGGGTCTACTTAACAGGCTATGCCATGATATTACAGGAACGATTCTTGTGTGGATAATGCAGTGGCTGATTGGCACGAGGCAAAGAATAGTAACAAGGGGGACCTTTTCTGGTTGGCTGCCAGTGACTTGTGGTGTTCCACAGGGATCTGTGTTAGGACCGATTCCTTTTGCGTTTTATGGTAATGAGTTAGATGGCAGAATCGATAGCTCTTTTGCAACGTTTGCTGAAGATACCGAGATAGGTCGAGGGACAGGTACTTTTGTGGAAGTAGAGAGCCTAAAAAAGGACTTTGACAGATTAGAGGAATGGGCAAAGAATTGTTAGATGGAACACAGTGTAGAGAACTGCATAGTCATGCACTTTGGGAAAAGAAATAAAAGTGGCAGCTGAAATGCAGTGTAGGGACTGCGGGTCTGCAGTCAGGTTCTCCGGTTACCTCAGCATAATGTTGCACAAACATTATTAGCAAAATACTCCGATACAATATGGGTTTCAATTTGATACAGACAAAAGTGCCATTTTGGAACTACAAGTAAAGTACATTTTCACGGTGGTAGAGAAACACTCAAACACCCCACACCATCTCTGAAAACTTTTCCGAGCCCTATAGCACTCCTAATTTCTGTAAACCCCGCTGACCCCGACAGCACTCGCCATCTCTGCAAAACCCTTCACCAACCACACTGGTATATTCAGCTGACCCGAGAAAGACACTGGCCATGGCAGATGGCAGGGTTTATAAAACACCCTCATGCTTTTTGTTTATAAACCTACCAATCTGTATGGTTATTGTGACTAACCCTCTTCCAACCTTGCCTCCTGTAGAAAAGCTATTTCTTTTTTATAGTTCCTTCATCCCCGCTACATTTTTTGACAGAATGAGGTTTTCCTTTCCAGGTCGTCAGAAATGTCCTCCTGCTTCAAAGATCGCAGTTTCCCTTCCACCACCATTGATGCCGATCTCACACCTGAGACTGACAGATACAGAACGAACCCCACGCTCTCACACTGTAGCAGAGACTGACAGATACAGAATGAAACCCACACTCTCACACTGTAACAGAGACTGACAGATACAGAATGAAACCCACACTCTCACACTGTAGCAGAGACTGACAGATACAGAATGAAACCCACACTCTCACACTGTAGCAGAGACTGACAGATACAGAACGAAACCCACACTCTCACACTGTAGCAGAGACTGACAGATACAGAATGAAACCCACACTCTCACACTGTAACAGAGACTGACAGATACAGAACGAAACCCACACTCTCACACTGTAGCAGAGACTGACAGATACAGAATGAAACCCACACTCTCACACTGTAGCAGAGACTGACAGATACAGAATGAAACCCACACTCTCACACTGTAACAGAGACTGACAGATACAGAACGAAACCCACACTCTCACACTGTAGCAGAGACTCACAGATACAGAACGAAACCCACACTCTCACACTGTAGCTGAGACTGACAGATACAGAATGAAACCCACACTCTCACACTGTAGCTGAGACTGACATACAGAATGAAACCCACACTCTCACACTGTAGCAGAGACTGACAGATACAGAATGAAACCCACACTCTCACATTGTAACAGAGACTGACAGATACAGAACGAAACCCACACTCTCACACTGTAGCAGAGACTCACAGATACAGAACAAAACCCACACTCTCACACTGTAGCTGAGACTGACAGATACAGAATGAAACCCACACTCTCACACTGTAGCTGAGACTGACAGATACAGAATGAAACCCACACTCTCACACTGTAGCTGAGACTTACAAATACAGAATGAAGCCCACACTCTCCACTGTAACAGACTGACAGATACAGAATGAAACCCACACTCACACACTGTAACAGTGACTGACAGATACAGAATGAAGCCCACACTCTCCACTGTAACAGAGACGGACAGATACAGAATGAAACCCACACTCTCACATTGAGGGAGAAACTGATAAGTCAGTAATGAAATGCATAGACTCACTGTGGAGTTAGAGAGTGTGTGTCTGTGTGTATGTGTGTGTGAGAGAGTGAGTGTGTCTGTGCATGTGTGTGTTTGTGCGTGAGAGAGTGCATCTGTGTGTGTATGTGTTTGTGGGTGTGTGAGAGAGTGTATATGTATGCGTGTGTCATGGTCCGGTCTGTGAAATCCGCATTCTGGTTCACGATCTGGTCAAGTTCCTTATTTCAGGCTTTCAGATTTTCTCCAGTTTCTGTTGAGGCAGCTGATTCTCGTTTGGGCTGGCTTCATAAATAGATACAGGATTCCTCTGTCTGTAGCCCTTCCCTTCACCTTCTGCCTGGAGCCTTGCCTCGCCTGGAAACTCGCCTTGCCTCGCCTGGAGCCTTGCCTTTCCTCACCTAGCCTCACTTGGAGCCTTGCCTCGCCTGTAACTCTTGCCTTCACTGCTGTCAAGTTCAACCACCGGAGCAAGATAGGGAACAGTCTTTCGTTGTTTTCAACAGTCTCTGTGTCCTCGCCTTCGCTAGGTCGGTCCGGCCATCAGCCGCTACCTTGTGTTAGAATCCGTCTCATCATAGTCTGCATGCTGTGTAATGAGTCCTGGCCCCATGTCCTGTACCCAAGTAGGGGTCTCAGCTCCGGTGCTGTGTAATGAGTCCTGGCCCATGTCCTGTACCCAAGTAGGGGTCTCAACTCCGGTTCTGTGTAATGAGTCCTGGCCCCATGTCCTGTACCCAAGTAGGGGTCTCAGCTCCGGTTCTGTGTAATGAGTCCCGGCCCCATGTCCTGTACCCAAGTAGGGGTCTCAGCTCCGGTTCTGTGTAATGAGTCCCGGCCCCATGTCCTGTACCCAAGTAGGGGTCTCAGCTCCGGTTCTGTGTAATGAGTCCTGGCCCCATGTCCTGTACCCAAGTAGGGGTCTCAGCTCCGGTTCTGTGTAATGAGTCCCGGCCCTACGTCCTGTTTCCAAGGAAGGGTCCGGGCTCTGTGTTCCATGTTCCTGTCTTGCCCTCAACCAAGGCTCTGCATTCCTGTGTCTTCGTCGATCAAGTCAAGGCTTCGGGATCTCGTCCAGTCCTAGCCACGTCCAAGAACCTTGTCCTGTCCAAGCCACGGCTTTCTGTTGTCATCTTGTCCATGTGCCTCACCCGGCACAGGAATACCTTGCCCAGCCCGATGCTCGGGTTCCCTCGTCCTGTGGTGGACTTCCCTTGTCCTGTCCAGGAGTCTCACGTCCAGTCTTGTTGCCTCTCCTCGGCGTGTAGCCACATGTTGTCCTCGCCTGGTTCTGGGTCCTCGCCCGGTCTCTGGCTCGGAGCCCAGACCCAAGCATCGAAGATCCCAAGCCTCGCCATGTTGTCGCCTAGTTCCGGGGTCCGAGCCCGAGTCAAGACCCAGGCTTTGGGTCCCTGTCCAGTATCCGGCTCGGAGTCCTTGTCCAGGTTCCTAGTTCCCAGTTCCTTGTTCCTCGTCCAGGTCCCACTTTCCTACTCTCGTCCTAGCCCAGGCCCGGAATCCTTGTCTTGTCCAGGGCTTGTGTCTAATATAGCTTTATTTGATGGCGTGGCCTGATGTTACAGTTCTGCGAAGGGCACTCCAAAGAATATGCCAACGACACGGGCATTTTATGTTAAACAATGAGATCAAATCGGAATAGAATCTATACACGGCCGAAAGTATTTTGTTAAATCATGCTGTATTTACACCATGGAGAAACCTGTTGATGGCTGTGCTAGTAACCCACAGGAGAGCGAGTGACAGCCTTATCAGCCCATTAGATTCCTATAGCTAATTGAACACCACAGTATTTCAGTATCTAACTGTTCGTCAGGTGGATTCAAGAGCAGCTTTGTCTGTCACTTTACCGTTTCTAAGTCCACAGCACGACTAAGAAATTTTAAGCATATAAATTTTAAGATACATTTGAGTTACACACGAACACACGTACACATGCGCACACACGCAGCCACACCTATGCACACATCCACATGCACGTAAACACACACATTCACACATGAACACACACACAAACACACACGCACAAATACACATAGACACATATGCACATAAACATACATACACACAGATAATACAGATGGGGAGAAGATAGTTCAAGAGATGGAGGGGACCATGGACAGTTCTGGACTTAGCGAAGATATCGAAAATGAACATTATACTGGGGAGGCTGATCAGAATGACCTAAATACCGATGTCGTCCAGGGCTGATGGAGAACTGGACAGAGTGTCTGTATACACAGCGGGTATGTTTTATATCTGGTGGCACCTAGTGGGACGGGGTGGGGTGGGTTTGGTGAAAGTGGAGCTGCTGAATTACGAAAAGCTGAACGATATTAACTGAAAGTCTGCAGGTGGAGACAGAGAGAGGTTTCATGTGCCCCTGGATCCAGAGCACATTGAGGAGAAACGGATGTCTTTGTAGATGAAACAGCAGGTGTGCCAAAGTTGCTGAAAATGCTGGAAACATCGATTCCGGATTGCTTGTTGAAAGAGAACCACAGTGAAAGTATCAGGTTGGAAAACGGGAACAGTCATGACTGCTGCCAATGCAACTGTGGAAAATGAACCCGCTCATTTTTGACTTACTGGTCACACTGTACATTTTGGTCAACTAACACATAGGAATCTGAATGAGGTAATGTCAATAATATTGACGTGTTCGTGTTACATCCCCACTGAGTTTACACCTGAGACACTTCTGGTGATGTAATACGTTTGTTAGGTAACAATGGTCGGAGTTGGGACCTTGTCACTGGAGATTGATCCCCTGTATAAAGCATAGCCTGTTGCAGCCCAGAATGTCTTCCCATGCTGTGGAATTCAGAGCAACAGCGTTCACTGCGTCACTCAAATGGGATCTACAGTAATGTGGCGGATTGAAGAAATTTACTACCCTGTTATTTCAGCCGTTGGAATTCCCGGTAAGCCGCTGTCACACCTGCAAACGGCAGAAACTGAGAGTTAATTCCGATGTTCTGAAGTGTTTCTCTCGCTACTTGTTTCCACAGCCACCTGCCTATTTCCGTGACCAGTCAATAATTTCTCTGTTTCCCTCCTTTTCTCTTGCAGTTTAATTGGTTGTGATTGTTATCCTGTTCCGAGGAAAGTACGGTCTCTCCACTTGCTACCTGCTGGGAATGGCAGTGGCCGATTATCTCTGATTTATGATTTAATCGTTATCTCTGACCCTCTGCTGAAGTGGACTGTTTACATATACTTTAAGTCTTCCTTCCTTTATAGGACTCCCGTTTGCAGGGTCATTTATTGCCTGCTTTTAGCAAGCACCGGGGTCTCTGTCTTGCTGACAGTCGTGTTCACCTGTGACAGATTTGTGGCCATTTGTTGTGACAAGCTGAAAAACAAAACATTGCATCGAAAGAACAGCGGCTGTGGTTATCGGGGCAGTGAGTGTTCTGTGCTGTATACAAAATTTCCCTTTTTACTTTACATTTGAGCTTTTGATGATAATTAGTGGAGTTTTCTATGGCTGTGCGAGCAAAGCGAGCTTCCATACGTCGCCTTCGTGGATCGCATTTCACATGTTTCTTCGCATTTTTATACCTTGTCTCCCGTTTGTTCTGATTTTATTGGTCAATGCTATGACAGGTAGATGGAGTTTTTCCGCCAATGAAGTCCGGATGGGGCTCCGGGGCCGCAGCAACGGAAAGAATGACAAGGACCCGGAGATGGAGAACCGAAGGAAATCGGTCGTTTTACTATTGAGTATAACTTGTAGTTTTGTATTTTTGTGGTTAACACGGCAGGTGTTTGATATCTACCGACGGGTTGCAAACATCACCCTTTATTTGGGCATGGATCCGATTAATATCGTGGGCTCCACGGCGATGATGCTGTAGATCCTCAGCTCCTGCACCAACACATATATTTACGCCGTGACTCAGAGCAAGTTCAGAGAACAGCTGAAGAACGCGGTGAAATACCCCCTGAAACTATTAACTAATTTCATTAGAACGACCGTTGGTCTCTACAGTGGAATGACATCAGTCGCCATTTTCCTACATAAGGTATCCGCTTGCCGATATGTAGAACCACGGTTAACAATTGAGCGCTCTGAAATACGCATGCATTTCCTGGTGATATATTTCACTCGCCGACTACCCTGTACAGGTGAAATTCGTCCTTCATCAGATATGCAATATGTAAGCATCAGCTAAGCTGTAATTCACCCCGTTGAACGCTCTGTAGAAGACGGGAACTGACGGGGACGGTTCACTCATGCCCCGCCCGTTTTATTTTCCTTCTCTTTGTTCGGTCTCATCCTTCGTCCTGGTGATGCTCACGGTGTTTTACTCCGGGCTGGTCCAGTCAGAGTGGATCATCTTCCTTTTCAATATCCTCCCCACTGTTTCTCATTTTCCTATTCAGTGATGCTCTCGATGTTTTGCTCCCAATCTCTCAGTCGATCCCCTCGATTCCAGCGTAAACTCCACATCGCCTGTATACAAATTTTGAATGATGAGTTGCAGCATGAGGAATCATTATCGGACCTTCAAACAACGGAGTCATATGTGTTTTGTTTTCTTTTTCAACATTCTCTCCATTTCCAGACTGCTCTCTCTTTGTCCTTTCATATCTCCGTCTTTTCTATGTTCACCTCCCAAGGCCCCGTGACAATCTGCTTCCTTACTTCTCCCTCTGTTGTCTGTTTCTCTCTGTCCACACGCCTGGTCCCCTGCTGAATACCTCATTGCAGTATGTAGGAATATATAATTACACTGATAATAAATGTGCGTTGAACGTTAAAGAACCAAAGGAACAGGAAAATATATTTGATCTGTTTTTCTCTCTGTGGAACTAACTGGATTCTATCTGGGTATGTAATTGATTTTTGGGAAAAAAGATACTGGAAATCCTAATAAAACGTGTCAGCTGTAATTACCTTTCATCATGAGGGGGAAAAAACACAATACCTCTTGTCTGCTGATTGGAGGAGTCTATCTTTTGCATTGATCATTTGATGAGGCAAGCCACACGTAGAAATATCGCAGAATTGCTTTAAATAGTGCTCTACTACTCTCTGCGGAACATTACTCAGTTTGTAGAATTTCCTGTTCCGTCCAACTGAGGACCCGTCTTCCACCCAATCGGAGTCTTACGACATCAGTGAAGTAAGAGTTGAGACGACGGATAACTTTTCGAGCACTTGCTGATCCTCCACCTGTCTACGTATAGTCCGCAGTCTTGGATGCAGAACCATCAATTTCATCATGGTAAAATGAAGCTGTCCCAACACATCCCTGTGGAAAACTACTAGTCACCGGTAGACAGTCAGAAATTCATCCCTTTGGTCCCACACTTTCCCTACTATCAATCAGCCAATACTCTATGTATACTGCGCGGATTCATGTGAGGAATCTTTTCAAATTTCTTCTGAAAATTGAAGTGTACAACATCCACTGATTTTAATTTGTTCATCCTGCTTGTTATTTCCTCAAAGAATTCCAATGGGTTTCCCTTTCCCTTAATCCTCTGCATGTCTGCCCCCGCTCCCTGTATATCTGGAATGTGGATCTGAGCAAGTGGAAATGTAAGGACAATATAAAGGGCTGGGGAATATTTAGTTCTAAATGGTCTTGGAGTTAATTGGTTGAAGGGTCAATTTCTATGATGAGTCTCCCTCTGCCTCCCTTGCAAAATCTACCCTGCTGTGTCCTCTGGTGTTCTGTCTGGTTCAACTAGATGACCTCTGATTCTATAATCTTTAACCATTTGTGATAGGACAACACCTTTGATCCAGGAATTCGCTAAGGTAATATCTTCTGGAATGTCAACGTGAACGTTTTCTCTCTGAAGTAAGGGATTCAGAGCCGTACATAATTCTCGAGGTGTGGCTGTCCTAATACTCGCACAACTTTATTTCCAAACTCCAGCCCTGTTGTAATAAATACATTTGTTCCATTTTGTGCCTTCTCTGCTGGATGCACCATCAAACAATTCTATATCTCACACGCAAGAACATCTCAATCCCTTTGAATTTCACACGAGTAACCTTCTCTACTTGATTCCTCTTCCCTCACATTTTCCATCACTAACATCCATGTACAGACTTTTCCTTTGCTCTTTCTATCTATCAGTAAGCAAGTCCAAATTTGTGCGTTTTATCCGGCCCTCTCACCTCCTTGAGTTGTCAGAAAACTTGGAAACACCCTCTAAGTCATGCTTACAGGTGGAAATACAGACGATGTCCGTGTCGGTACTGGCCGAATCGAAGCGACGAAACCCGAGTCCGAGGCTGTATGGAAGAACAGAGAGCGAGGAATGTCACAAGGTTTTGACGATTTAAGGAACCGGACGGATGGAAATGGCCCGTTGTCGGAGTCGCAGGCGAGGGATTGTCCGGCACTGCTCGCTTCTCCGCGGGCTGAGCTCGTCTCTGTGCTGGCCTGAGACTGTGACCTGCAACTGGTGGATTCTCGCCTGGCTGCAGTGATGCCTGACTCTGTGACCTTCAGTTGTGAATACTGTTTCCGTGCTTTTATTTTGTACGATATATTTCTCTCTCTCTGCACACTGGGTGCTCGTCAGTCCTCTTTTGTTTTAATGAGTTTTATTGGGTTTCTTTGCTTCGTGGCTGCCTGTACGGAGACGAGCCCAAGTGTGTATAAAGTCTGCACACTTTGATAATAAATGAAGGGACAGACGCAGAGAGAGTGAAAAAGCGAAACGAATCGCTATGGTATGTTTTGTCGACATTCACGCCAATCGTTCAGTCCCAAGATATTGTGGTGGCATTAGCAGTGATCGTTAGAGAAACACAATATTTCCAACAGTTTGGATAAATGGAAACGTGTTTCACTCTTTAAGAAGGGGAGGGAGAAGCCAAAGAAAGAACGTTAGCTGGACGTCAGTGTTTCAGGTGATGTTACAGTCCATTATTATGGATGGAGTGTCGCGGTACTTGGAGGCACGTAATAAAACAGACCAAAGCCAGCATGGTTTCCACAAGGGGTAATCTAACCGGATAAATTGTTTAGAATTCACTGAACAAATAACAGGCAGAATAAACAAAGGAGACACTGAATGTCGCTTACTTGCAGAACTCGTTGACAAAGCGCCTGGCTTGAGTCTGCTAAAAAAAATATAAAAGCCCCTCATAATACAGAAGAGATGCCGCCATATCTAGACGAATAGCTGACTGGGTGGAGACAAACTGTGAGAAAAAAAGGGGGACTTTTTTTCTGGTCGACTGCTGGTGACTGGTCGGAATTAGGGCCGCATCCATGCACATTATACGACAGTGAATCAGGATAATGAAACTGGGGGCTTTGTGGCCATATTTGCGGACTATCCAAATATTGGTTGAATGGTAGGTAGTCTTGAGGAAACAGAAAGTTTGCAGAAGATCTTGGACAGATCAAGGAAATGGACAATCGAGCGGCAGAAGGACTATTGTCATCGTCGTTGGTCGCATCTGGAGTTTATATCTGGCGGACGATGACCCTCCACGCCGCACTGATACACTGGGAAATCATGTACATGGCAGGATACAGCAGTGGTTTACCTTTGCATTCTGCCGCGTGAGTTTAAAGAGATCACCACCTCTTGCAGTGGATGACCAGGACATCTAAATGCCTTGTCGTGCTCTTAGCGATCCACCAACGCCTGCTGGCCTGCCTTCTTGACCATTGGATCATTAATTGTTCTCTTCCACACTATCTGCCACGGTCAGACTTCACCCGCTGGGACAGACAGATCCCCTACCTCACCCAGGGTCGAAGAGCCATTGGCTACCTCACCTGGTTTATCCCGTCTGCCGAGACGGTTTACTGGGGTGTGGGCGCTGGTCCTGTTACAGCTACTTGGAGCCACGGGTAAGAACTGAGCGGCAGGTGGGGACCAAAGGTGGACGAGCTGCCCTGAAAAAGGCCCCCCCCCACCAGAGGTGCTACCGCTCCCTAGATACCCCATACACCCTAGATGGACTATATTGCAGGGAATTGTCTACTCCGGACAAAATCGGGAAAGAAGAGCCCTAACAGGAGTTCAGAAACCTAGTGCGGGATTCTCTTGCTCCTGCCCCACTGAACTCATTTCTGCATACCTTGACACTGTCTTACCCCCCCCCCCACTTGTTCAATCTCTTCCCACCTATGTTCGTGACACTTCTCATGCTTTGATTTTTTGTCAATGGTTTTAAATTCCCGGGCCCCCACCGCCTTATTTTCACCATGGACATCCAGTCCCTATATACCTCCATCCCCCACCCGGACGGTCTCAAAGCCCTTTGCTTCTTTTTGGATTCCAGGCCTAACCAATTCCCCTATACCACCACTCTCCTCCGTCTAGGGGAATTAGTTCTTACTCTCAATAATTTCTCCTTTGGTTCCTCCCACTTCTTCGACCCCGCTCCTCTCGAAGCCCCCGATTACCACCCCCTCCCCCGCTGAATTCCCCTCCCGCAGCCCATGAATACTCTCCCCACACACAGTCCCCCCCCCACCAACGTCACCATCTCACGGAATCCCCTCCTGCAGCCCGCGAACACCAACCCCAGTCACCAACTCTATCTCCCACCCCCCACTGAATACCCCCCCCCCCCCCACGATGCTTGACTTAGAACTGATAGTCCTAAGAACCTTGGAACGAGGTTACTCGTACACGAGTCGACCAATAAACTGGCAGCTCCTTGTGGTCACAGGATTTTTATACTGCAGTTGCTGATAGAAAACACGTGTTTGTAGTTGGTGGAACCTGGGAATGATTGGGAACTAAATGAGATGATTAAGGCCCAATTCCTGAGGAAGTAGCCGGGTGTCAGAAGGGACCATGACACTCCTTGGGCAAGAATTTTTTAATCCCCCTTTGAAGTTTGGAAGTCAAATTCTTACCACCGTTTTGGAGTCTGTATACAACTCCCATCACTGTCGTTTTACCCTTGCAGTTCCTCCCCTCTATTCGCAAAGAATCAGCGTCTTCCAACCGCATGTCTCCTCTTTCGAATAATTTGATTTATTTTTCACCAACAGAGCAACGCCGGCCACTCTACCTTCCTGCTTTGTTTTGATATAACGTGTATCCTTGGACATTAAGCACCAGGCTATTTTTTTTTTCAGCCACTATTCAGTTCAGCCCTGTATCCACCCTTTTAGATTTTCCAGAGACGCCAATAACATCATTCCGATTGGCAACTGTGCTGCAAGTTTATCTGCCTTAGTCTGTATACCGTCCCATTCAAATATAACATCTTCATTTCTGTATGCACGCTTTTCGATTTTGTCCACCATTTATGTTGCATCTTGTTGACTGCAATTTGCCCTATCGACAGCCTCTCCTCACTACACGTTGCCTCTGTCTGCCCAACCACCTACCTCATCTCCAGCTCGTTACACAACTTTCCTCCGATACTTCCTGTATTGAAATACATGCAGCTCGGGTCAGTAGTCGCACCATGCTCAACCTTTGATTCCTTGCTCTGTCTGCAGTCTTCCCAACATCCGCCTCCACAACTCAACATTAACTCTTCTCGCATTCTGGTTCCCATCTCCCTGCAATTTAATACAGTGTATTGTGGCTAAGGATACCTTGGACACGCCGCTCATCCGGGTCTTCCAACAGATACAGTTCTGTTCCGCCTCAGGGGCTGCGTCTAGCACTATGACAGAAAGAATTGAGTTAAATACTATCACAATGAAATAATAATTAGCTGACACGTGCATCCTCATGAGCGCAAATGCCGTATCTGCTGCGCTGCCGAATCCGTGGTCGTGACAGGGCCCCTGGCTAATTATTATTTCAGTGTGATAGTACTAAAATCAATTATTTCTGTCATAGTGCTTGTCGAGACTTGAACCAAGCACAATAACTCATCGCTGCCTGTTTGCTTTCGGCCTTGCCTGAGAAATTGGAGAGTTTGAGGAAACTGACTCCCGATATTCATTTTATATTAGCAAACACGAGGAAATCTGCAGATGCTGGAAAGACAAACAGCAACACACACAAAATGCTGGTGGAACACAACAGGCCAGGCAACATCTATAAGGAGAAGCACTGTCGACGATTCGGACAAAGACCCTTCGTCAGGATGAAGGGTCCTGTCCTGACGAAGGGTCTCGGCCCGAAACGTCGACAGTCCTTCTCCTTATAGATGCTGCCTGGCCTGCTGTGTTCAACCAGCATTTTGTGTGTGTTTGTTGTTCATTTTATATTAAGTTATTCCTTTCAACCGCACTGTAGGCTTCATTTCCCTTTTGAGAATTTTAGTTAATGGCCCTGTTTGGCGTAGCGTTTATTCTTTTCTCTAACTCTGTTCGCATTAAAGTGTGTGAACTATCGACCTGCTTCAGTGTCTCTTGCTCCGCACTCGGGCCATATCCGAACCTATATATATATATATTTCACAACCAGGCGGATATTATGCTGATCCTGATTGTTGCAGGATGTTTATTCCCAAATGCGAGCTGACATTCCATGCCCAGCCTGGTTGTTTTGGTGACGGTGGGCAAAAACTGGCGTACATGGTCTATCTTCCAGGTGGACCTCCACTCAGCCTGTTCGACATTTTACGGGGGCAGTTAAATTCCGCACGTCTGCAGGAGAGAGGGGTTTGCATCAGAGATCTCTCATCACTGCCTTCCAGTGTGGACTGAATGCAGGGGTCCTACGGGAGATCGCAGTCCGGGACCAGCAGGATAGTCTGGATGAAATGATTAATCTGGCTGTTCCACTTGACGGCTGGATAACCGACTGGCTCCTCCCTCGCCACACAGCATCTAGTCCATGGAGGAGGTTATGCAAGTAGAGCGCGTGCGCCTGTCTCAAGAGGAATCAGAGTGATGCAGGAGAAGTTTCCTGACTCTATTGTGGTGATCCAGGACAATTCCGGGCGCATGTTCCAAGCGTTCTGTAAAAGAGAATCCCCGTCAGCAGGGAGGGGAATCCTGACGGATTGTTTCTCTCAGCAGTCAGCTTCCTCTAGTTGTGTAATGCTCTCAGATCTCATAGACACCTCTCCAGCTCAAAGATGGGAAGTTCAGATTCAGGAATGAAGAGAAAGAAATCAACGTCGAGGCTCTGTACGGTTGATCTCTGTGCACCGGCCATATCCACTCCTCCACCAAACCCCTCCAACTGTGAGGAAATTCATAAACACGACAAAATCTGCAGATGCTGGAAATCACACAAAATGCTGGTGGAACTCAGGCAGCATCTATCGAAAAGAGTCAACAGTCGACGTTTCTAATTGAACCCTCCTTCAGGACTGAGATGGAATGGGGGAAATAACTGAAAAATGGCTGGCTGGATGATGACAGGTGAAGCCAGGTAGATGGGAAAGCTGAAGAGCAGAAGAAAATAGAATCTAATAGGAGAGGAGAGTGGCGAATAGGAGCAGTGGACCCAGAGAGACGTGCTAAGCACGTGAGAGGACGTGAAAAGTCAGAGAGGAAGAGAGGGAGTGGGAGGGAGGGAGATTTGTTCACCGGAAGTAGAAATCGATATTCATGCCATCAGTTTGGGGGGAGGGGCTACCCAGACGGAATATAAGGTGCAGCTGCTGTACCTTGAGGGTGGCCTTAACTTGGCAGAAGAGGAGGGGATGGTTGACACGCCGGGTCGGGAATGGGAAACGGAATGAAAATGTTTGGACACCGGGAAGTCCCGCTGGGAGCGGATAGTTCAAAGGTCAGTTTATTATCAAAGGAGGTATCCATGAACAACTCTTGCGTTTTTTTTCCCCCAGAGAACCACAAAACAAAGAAAGAGCATGAAAGTCTTTCAGAGAGAAAAATCAAACTCCCATCCCACCCCCGCATCAAAAACAACGGCATCCGGATCATCAAACCCCGAAAACCACACCTCCCGCACAAAAGGGAACAATAACATCGATCCGCTCCCCCCCCAAAAAAAACAACCCTACCCCGCACAACTGCGGAGGAGCCGGTGTCACCAGTGTAGAGGCGGCCGCATCGGGAGCAGCGGACACAATAGGCGACCCCGGAAGATTCACAGGTGAAGTGTCGCCTCACCTGGAAGGATGTTTGGACAACGGAGAGAGTTCGGCCGTCCGGCCCTTTCACTGTGACACCCCGAACTCCACATCAAATCCATCCAAACGAATCTGGGCGAACTTTAATGACTAATAAATATAATTCCTCTCAGCGATCAGCTGTCTGAATGTATAACTGACTTTAAAGAGGAAGGGGTATCT